>NC_064619.1:170206682-170509713 GCF_023898315.1 Schistocerca nitens
CACCTACATCTACGTGATTACTCTGTTACTCACAATTAAGTGCCTGGCACAGGGTTCAATGAACCACCTGCAAACCGTCTCTCTACTGTTCCACTCTCGAACAGCGCGCGGGAAAAACGAGCACTTAAATTTTTCTGTGCGAGCCCTGATTTATCTTATTTTATCGTGATGAACATTTCTTCCTATGTAGGTGGGTGCCAACAGAATGTTTCCGCAATCGGAGGAGAAAACTGGTGATTGAAATTTCATGAGAAGACCCCGTCGTAACGCAATTGCCTTTGTTTTAATGAATGCCACTCCAATTCACGTATCATGTATGTGGCACTATCTCCCCTATTTCGCGATATTACAAAACGAGCAGCCTTTCTTTGAACTTTTTCAATATCATCCGTCAGTTCCACCTGATACGGATCCAACACCGCACACTTTTCTTTATTCAGGGTCAATTGCCACTTTTCGCACCACACAGATATCTTATCTAAATCAATTTGCAATTCATTTTGGTCATCTGATGATTTTACAATCCGGCAAATGACAGCATCATCTGCAAATAATCTAAGAGGGCTACTCAGATTGTCTCCTATGTCTTTAATATCGATCAGGAACAATAGAGGGCCTATAACACTTCGTTGGGGAAGGCCGGATATTACTTCCGTTTTATTCGATGACTTTACGTCTTTTACTACGAACTGTGACCTGTTTGAGAAAAAATCACGAATGCAGTCGCACAACTGATGCGATATTCCATAAGCAGACAGTTTAGTTAGGAGACGCTTGTGAGGAACGGTGTCGAAAGCCTTCTGAAAATCTAAAAATATGGAGTCAATTTGACATCCCCTGTCGATAGCACTCATTACTTCATGAGTATAAAGAGCTAGTTGCGTTCCGCAAGAACGATATTTTCTGAATCCGTGCTGACTAAGTATCAGTAAATCGTTTTCTTCGAGGTACTTCATAATGTTCGAATACAGTATATCTTCCAAAACCATACTGCAAATCTACGTTAGTAATATGGGCCTGTAATTCAGCGCATTACTCCTATTTTCCTTTCTGGGTATTGGTGTGACTAGAACAACTTTCCAGTCTTTAAGTACAGATCTTTCTGTGAGTGAGCGGTTGTATATAATTGCTAAATATGGAGCTGTTGCATTTGCATACTCTGAAAGGAACCAGACTGGTATATCATCTGGTCCGGAAGCCATGCCTTTATTAAGTGATTTAAGCTGCTTTACTACACCCAGGGTATCTACTTCTATGTTTCTCATCTTGGCAGTTGTTCTTGATTGGAAGTCGGGAATATTTACTTCGTCTTCTTTGGTGAAGGAATTTCGGAAAACCGTGTTTAAAAACTCGCGAATTACAAGTCCAGTACTCCACCTCGTTATTTACACGAAAAGTTCGAGTTCAGACCAGGCGCGCGGCTGTTCACCGCTCAGAGACTAAGTCCCGCGGTACCACACAACGCGAAATTTTCTAAGTCATTTCACTTCCTAGCTGCCTAAGGACCGACCGTTCGCCTTCACGTCTCCACCAGCACTGTCCCTCTGCCCGTCCCCGGCCGCGTTTCCCACGCGCCGAACATCCTCGCTTAGTCGGCTTGGGCAGTTCCCTGAAGCCATCCATCTGATTGGCTACAGCTTATTCTACATTATTTTACATTTTAACATACTTAAGTAATCAATGCTTGACCACTTTCACGTTCTAAATAAAGTAACAATAATATCCATTACATAATAAACGTTAAGTTCTTTTACATAAAACCAATTCCTTCTTAGCGTTGAATGTCACGGTCAGTAGCCTTGCACCAATGTGCTTTCTGGTAAATAAATAAAGAACAGAAGTAACTATTATGCACTAAATTTTACAACAAATATTCTGTCACCTAAGGCGACGAAAGCGTTCAGGTTTTAGTATTCAGGTCTTTGTGACAAAACTTGTTAATTTCACTTTTAACAGAAAATCCTAAACTATTATAGATATGATCAATATTCAAGTTTTGTTGGGATCACCATGAAAATTTATGAAGGATGGTAGATTAAAATTACTGTGGCTTATTCCCCGAAATACAAGAGAATTAAATAGTTTTCATAAATGTTTCCCTTTGTGGCCAATCTTTCACCCGCCATATTTAACATTGCTGCGTCTCCCTGGCCACAAACGGCTTCTACAGGGTTTCCCTACGACGTAGGTTCTCGTCTGTCTCACTCGCACACAACAGCGCTTAGGCCTCATTCAGGACAATAGGCGCCAGTGAATTTCCCCATCTGGTGGCGAATCTGCGCTCTGTGTGGCACATTGCCCTGGACGACAGGGTTCGTTCCACAATTCCTGAAGGCTGACTCTTTCACCCATATAATTAAATGAGAGCGAAATGCTCGTTAACTCACAATATCCAGACGTGTCGAATGCTTCAGGATTGTATCTAATTACTTCATACGGATAACAGCCCTTCACTTAGGCGATGAAATTGTCTGTATCCACGTGAAGTAATTTGGGGTGAGGGAAGTTTGACTTCGTAAACTCGTATTGTGCAGCCCGCATCTCGTGGTCGTGCGGTAGCGTTCTCGCTTCCCACGCCCGGGTTCCCGGGTTCGATTCCCGGCGGGGTCAGGGATTTTCTCTGCCTCGTGATGGCTGGGTGTTGTGTGCTGTCCTTAGGTTAGTTAGGTCTAAGTAGTTCTAAGTTCTAGGGGACTGATGACCATAGATGTTAAGTCCCATAGTGCTCAGAGCCTCAGAGGACTCTTATTGTGCACTTTGGAGGGGTCCCGAACACAAATACCAATATAGAAAGGCAACTTTAGCCGTCTTACAAGAGGGTAATCCTTCAATGAAAATTGTGGACTGCTCAAAATTTCGTCTGGCGATGTGACCTCTTTTGTCATGATGCCCATCCAAACTGTAAACTAAATGGATTTTGCTGTGGTTTCTAATATTTTACATTGTTTTCCGAAATTAGAATTATGCATTAAATTGTAAAATTTTTTTCCGACATCATACACCGTAAGAGGCCTCTGTTCGTTATTTACATAAGCATGAATTTTCAACCAGAGATGTTGCTTGAAGGAACTGCTGTGGGTAACTACCAAGTTTCATCCTCAAATTGATATACTGCTAGAGGTTCCTGTAAAGAAGAATGTTACTTACTTACTTATTTCCTTTTACTCCGAAGTGAAGCATAGGGCACATATTAGTGCTCTCCATCTGACCATGTTCGTTGTCATCTTATTGATGTTACTCCAGGAGTGGCCAACGGCTGCCATCTCAGCTTCAACAGTCCTGCGCCAGGTCGAGCTCTGATTATTCTCCAGCGTTATCATCAGCTTGGGCACAGAAGCACCGTGGGCCCAAGCTAAAAGTCGCTGTGGGCATCTTGCAAATGGGCAAGATATGGCAGCTCTGCCTCCAAGACATATCCTTCACCAGAATCCGCAGCCACATGTTGGATATTTTTCTCCAGTCAGACGATTTCCTCTTTGGACAGTCATCAGAAACCTCCAAGCGGCAGCATGGCGTGCCCAGATAGATATACCTCCAGCAAAATATCAATTTGAGGATGAAACTTGTTAGTTATCCACAGCAGTTCCTTCACGCAGCAAATGTAAAGGATGTAACTCAAATTGTAAGATGGTCTGTACTCTTCCTCGCACATTCATTGGTTATTCATCTTCGGGTATCTGTGCGCACACTGCCAAAGTCCCCTGCGTATTCTGAGTTCAAAAAAGAGAAACATGTCAACATAATTCAATAGTTCGATTTTACATGCATACTTTTTAACCTTAGATCCTACGAAAGATCTGATGTGGTGTAATAGAAGCCAGTATTCAAAGTGTAAGTGTCCATGCATACACTCCAGAATTTCTAAAAAATGCCTGTGTACAGGCGACGTCGGAGTCCATGTACAGTCTAGTATATTCCCCTAAATTAGGGATGTTGAACTCTTTGTCAAACATTCACTGCATGCCCACACTCTGCTTCCATTATGGCAGTGGGGAATAAGGTTAAGTCGGGGAGCGTGGTTTCGTCGAGTTTCTCCTTCAAATTAAGGTATTCATTAGGAAAGACCTCTTTCTTCGTCGCAAGCTGGAACTTTGCATCATCAGGATATGCAGCTCCGGTGCATTGTATCAACAAGTTTCTGAAGAGACGCTTGCATGAAACATAGTGAGTTGAGGAAGTGGAGCATTATTCTTGGCATATTTCTCTAGGAAAATGAAATGTTGTTTTCCACATTGTAAGATATGACATTGACCTTGTCATTTTTGAAGGCTAAATCACCCAACTGCAACATCCTCATTCAAATTATGGAAGAAGACGGGTATGTGTGGTATCAGCAGGTATCTTAAGCTGCATGCATTACAAGCTACACCAGAGACCTACCCCGTCACATGACAGTGGTCTCAACATGGAGTTTCCACTTTTCGATCCACCGGCAGCCCATAATTGTGACAGTCAACTGCCCTCTGGTATAAGGTATCATTCTTCCAGAATCTGGCCATGGGAATGTTTTTGTCCTAAATCTTATCAACACTCTTTTCTAGTTTTTTGGGCTCAGAGAGCAACAGCTTTACAGGATTATTCCCTATGTATGATGTGAACTGACTGAGTTTAGAGTCCTACGAGCATACAATTGATATATTGCCTCATATATTATGTGTCATTCAGTGGAGGTGATAAGAGAGGCAGTGGGATCACCTTCACAGTGCACGACAGGAACCAGTAGGCGTTCGATGTCAGCATATACAACGAAGGGGCAACGCTCCTGGTGGTGGTCATTCTTGGATTCTCAAATATTTGGGGCATTCTTAAATATTTAGGCATTTCCACAGGAGTCGATTCTTGGCTAGAGCCATCAGTTAGGTGCTTTTCTGGATATTCGCTTTTAGTAAAACAGCTGGGGCATCGTCAGAAAAAATACCTGGCACTGTTTTTTTTTTCTTTTCTATTTCTGTGTGTCTGTCTCTCACATTTTCCGTAATTGGGCGGGATGTAGGTGGGATATGTTTTTGATCCAGATGTAGTTTGGCTTCTAGCCATTGGAGAACAGCAGCAACTCTGTGTGACTGAAGTGCTGGCCAGCTGCTCTGGAAAAGTAGAATGGTTGAATAGGTTACTTCTTCCTGCACAGGGCCTTCTTCACCATCTCGTTCTGGCATGTTTTTATCTACATCCAACCCATAAGCGTGAACTCAATGATCAGAGTGATAGCTCTTGAATATTGGTACACACTGTATTTTGATGGGAAAGGAGTTGACATTGGAATGATAATGCCCACAGGCATTTAATGTTTTCTGTGTGTCTGTAGATATGCAATTTTCAAGTGAGTTCTATCGCAAGCCCAAACGGATCATGCAAAGCAATATTCATTCCTCTCCTCTAGATTATAGACAGTTCTACATACTTTTTAGCAGCAATATCTTTTGGAAAAGGGTTGAAACTGGAGCGCCATTAACTGGATGAGAGTACACACTGAGATGGAGTATGTGGCTGAGTGCCCTGCGATATGCTCCTTCCTGCATTTCGAAAAATGAGCCAGTATCACACTCTTTGCAAAAATTCCGAACCAGTCTGCAATTGACTCCTAGCAAAACATCTGGCATTTTCTGCCGGAAATTTCACAGTGCTCTTTCCCTCAGCATCACTGCTTTGCTTGGGATGGAGGGAGTGGTGTGGTTTATGAACTCGCAGTACAGAACTGCCTTACACCTAATGATTCGATACTACAAGTTGTCGACAATTTTCGGGAGCACCTCGATATGTTTATCATGATATATTTGGGGTGGCCTCTCTTAGTTGCCTCAACCTGTGTATACATCCTCACAGTGATAACGGTGAAAGGAATCAACTTTCATGTCTATTGCCTGGATGAACCCAAGCATATCCATTAGTGTCTTGCATTGACTGCTTCAATTTTTCCATCAACATACAGCTCATGTTGCTGGATTCTGTTATTCAACTACTCCAACTGGGATTCATACATCTCACCTTTTTTAGCTACTGCCTTGATAATACTATTCAACTCCATAAATTTTGTGATAACTACTTCAATTCTTGCGCCAATGTGTACAAGCTTGTTTGGTCTGTACACCACCCCTTGGGATGAGTGTGTGACATGAGTGCAAATTTGTCCATTGTATACAGTATACTGACACAGTTACACATTGGTACACTACCTTAAAAAAAACTTCAATAAGTTTCTTCTATATTGTCAAACATTCAATTTTCTTGTTTTGCCAATAACCAGAAACCCATAATGCATGTCCAACAATCTGTGAATTTAACTTGAAATTCATTGAATGTCCTGTCTGTTCCTACTGGTGGTTAGTTGATACACTTTAAATTCATATTATCTTCTTTGAAAGCGATAATAATGTTCATATTATTCTTTACCATCTAGTATGGAATCCTGGAACATTTTTGGCTCCAACAAAAGACATCAACTTTCATATGACAATTGAAACAAAAATATTTTCATATCTGATCCTGGTTTTCCACTGAAACATCCTTGAATCTGAATATCAGTTTGGCTTTACATTTTCAGTTAGTGGAATATCACTCCTTTCACGGAAATTATGGTAGGTAACTCCGTCAATACTGTGGAAAATCTCCTCTAACAGCAGGAATTTTGACTGAAATAGTGTTTTTGAAAACACATATGAGGCATGCCGGAACTGTATCTCCTCAGGATGCATTAAAAGTGAGAGGATAAGATTACTCTTTCCGCATTCAGATGATCCAATAACTACTGAATGTACTCGTTATTATTGGGAAGTAGCAATCCATTCTTTTTCTCTCTGTTTTCAGTACCACTGCAGGACCAGTCAGCCACTACAAAACCCATGGGATGAGGATGTTTCGTCCATTCGCTCACGGTGACAATTTTGTGTATTACATTAGCTTACAGGCAGCTTTACACAGAAATGAAAAACATACACATATAGCTTTTATACTTTTTTATTTATTTATAAACACTTACATACAGCAGGGTATATGAAGATACTTAAGTAAGATTATAGCTCTGTGCCTACATCTGACACAGGTATTTTGACTGAAATAGTGTTTTTGAAAACACATATTAGACATGCTGAAACTGTATCTCCTCAGGATGCATTAAAAGTGAGAGAATAAGATTACTCTTTCCACATTCAGTGATCCAATAACTACAGAATGTACTCGTTATTATTGGGAAGTAGCAATCCATTCTTTTTCTCTCTGTTTTCAGTACCACTGCAGGACCAGTCAGCCACTACAAAACCCATGGGATGAGGGTGTTTCGTCCATTCACTCACGGTGACAATTTTGTGTATTACATTAGCTTACAGGCAGCTTTTCTACCTACACCGATGCGCAACCTAAATCATTGAACAGCTATTTCTTCTGATGGGTGAAGAGTTTTGCACGCCACTCCAACAGATTGCTCCGCATTCTCACACAGAATCGATACACATATGGTTGCCAGCTTAGTCGACATACTTGAAGAAGCTAGGTTGCACTTGTACGATCTCATAATATCGCTGTGGAAGAGTGAACATTCCTGTGGAGTGAAGCAAAAATCTGCACTGAAGCGCCACATAGACTAATCCACTCATCCAACCATAATATCACACATGCGTCAGTATACCTAGGATTTTCGAGCACCACCACTGGATAAAACTCAAGAAGTGACATCATTCCGACTCTGACATATTTACAGGCACTTTTGCTTGAAATGTAACTGATATTAAACAACATTATTAACACATCAGGTGGCTGCTGCTGTTCGCCTGAACTGTAAGGAAAAAGAAAGAAATAATTATTAGTTTGTAAGGTGGCAGAATAAACGGTCAGATTCGCACCTTACATAAGACCTTTATACATCGCAACGAGAAGATGACACCTAACGTAATTCGACTGTTATGAGAACATTTGCCTATTAGTATGTAATGTAAAAAGGGATGACAGTCAATCGACGGTAAGTAACACACCGTTCCTATACAATGCATGTCTTTGAGCGGAAGGTGGAACAGGCAATGCGAGTCGCTTTTAGTTTTGAAAAGCCAGCCGTACAATGGCATAGCGAAGGTGCACTGTATGGGTTATGACAGAAACCACTTAAAGAGGTGGCAGGAGGAAGGTCAGCGACCCCAGCCAGGTGATTCAGGCTGGAGGACCGCGTGTAGTGGCACATCTGCACAAGGGACAGAAAAAAAGTTTTAGAACACTGCGTTTCAGAATTACAATGGGATACGAACATAAGCCAGTGACGCATTTCATCCAGTGAGTGCGACAAACGGAAAGGTCAATGTACTTTAAGCACAAATGTCCAATTGGCGGAAAGGCACTAGGAAGGAAAAAAATACTGAAGTTTCTATGCAGTTTGATAGAAGGGACATTGCGATTGGTGGAGAGAGTTTCTACAAAATAAGAGGAATGCTCCTATTGGTCGAAAAAAGCCGTGACGTGAAAAAGGAACCCAAGTGGATGGAGGCAGTTCTGCCATGAGTAGGACAAAAGAGAAATTTTCTGGGTGGACTCTTCTCTAAACTGGCGTCAAGTGCAGAATGGAGCGCTTAACGCTCTGTACAATGCAGAGAAGAAATTTGTGTGGACACTGCGTTCACAGCGGCTGTAATCCAGCTAGAAATTAGCTGTAGCAACGTTTAGCTCCAACTGTGGAGAAACGAATCAGCCAAATTAGTTAATTGTTCTTGTGAGAACTGAGAGGGCACTA
Source organism: Schistocerca nitens (assembly GCF_023898315.1). Lineage (NCBI taxonomy): Eukaryota > Metazoa > Arthropoda > Insecta > Orthoptera > Acrididae > Schistocerca > Schistocerca nitens. Next base: position 170,215,393 of record NC_064619.1, read on the forward strand.
TAATATGCACCATGCACGTGCATTGCGCCACATACAAAGACTAGGGATGAATATGTGGTTTCTCGCATAACGAGAAACATAGGGAAAGTTTATGCTGGAAAGTTCACCAGAGGCCAGATTAGTTTTGTAGGAATTTCAGTGGGAGAGAGCAGCCTTGCAGTTGGCAGCTAGACACAGCTTAAGGTAAATGCCGCTTTCAGAGGTGTAAAGTTTGTTGGTTCACCAGCTTGCGTCCACTGTAAACTCGAGTGGCCTTGCATAATCTTGCGCTCAAATTTCTCACATAACTAACCATCCACCGTAGACTTGATTGTCATCCTAAATAATACCGAACGTTGAACCGGAATCGGACGATTTTCGTAGTACTGACCAACATCATAACGTATGTGTAGGAGCAATTTTGTAAAGAAACTTCCAATTAAACTTTCATAACATTGTGCATAGGATTAATTTTCTTCCAGAGAGTTAATATTTAACATTGTTGTATATAAAATTATTTCACTTTTTGGTGTTGGAAAGATGCGTTATCCATTGCGCTGTTGTCATTTCGACTTACACAGCTGTTCTCAATTATAGAATAAGCAAACCGCACCTTACAAATGGCGACCCTGCCTGGATGACAATTAGTCAAATTGTTAATATAAACAAATTTTGAATTTGAGAAAAAAGTTTTTTTCGTGTTTGTTGTTTTGTGACGAGGTTACCCTATGTATGTAAATGTTTAGTGGACAGAATACAGTAAATGTGTGATCCAAAGTGTACAAAAGTTGTATTAACAAGTAGAATCAAAGTTATCATTAAATAGAAGTAGATTGTGCATGAACTCGCTGGTGCGCGCGAAGTTATTCACGGCGTTGTTGAGTTAGGTTGGCATTCCACAAACAGTGCACAGTGTTGCTAATGTTGTGTACGTAGTCTAAGAAAGTCTCTATGATATTTTGGAAACGTGTAAGGTCCTATAACTTGATGTTGACGAGACCGCAGGCTCGAGCAGTTCGAGAAAGACAGAGGTTAGCTAAACGATCAGAAATGGCGGAAGAACGGAGAATATCGCAGATAGGTCAAACTCAAGATCTTGACATGATGGAGATTGATACAGAGCAAAAGGTATCGAGTACAGGTCACGAAACGGAACGTAGTGATAGTGCAGAGGGAATGGTAGCAGTTTCAAGATTGGTATCACAGTCTGAGAATGCCGGCCGGGGTGGCCGAGCGGTTCTAGGCGCTACAGTCTGGAACCGCGCGACCGCTACGGTCGCAGGTTCGAATCCTGCCTCAGGCATGGATGTGTTTGATGTCCCTAGGTTAGTTAGGTTTAAGTAGTTCTAAGTTCTAGGGGACTGATGACCTCAGAAGTTAAGCCCCTAGTGCTCAGAGGCATTTGAACCATTTTGAACAGTCTGAGAATGCACAAAAACAAGCAGATGACGGAGCTAGTCGGTCAGAAATAGAGTCAAAGGACGACCTACTTCGGTACGTTGAACCGAAGATAGTAATTTTGAACCAAACGGGAGAGTTTCCAACAGAAAAATGAGTGCAAGTGCGTCCGCACTGTGCACGGAAGTCGGTGAAACGCCGCATGAAAGACGCTAACTGGAAAATTTTCATCGAATAGTGACAGGTGACGAGGGCGGGAAATGAGACAGTATGGTCGCATTGTTGGAAGCAACTCACTATGTTCGTTAAGCAGACTAATGCAGGGTTAGCAGATTTGAGATTTGACACAAATACAGGTTTAGAAGACTTGAAATCTGAAACGGCAAAGCTCCACTTTGAAACTTACGCTGGGTTCGAGAAAGTCTGCGAAGATCAGCATTAAAAAATAATTTATATTATTTTTGGTCTCTGAATAAAAGAATGAACAGTTCTCGTTGTAAACTTGTGTGAGGGTAACGAACGTATGTAAGTTGTGACCACTGTTACATGTGGTTATTCTCTGAACATATCTAGCAGCGCTTGTTAAAGGAGAACGATGACTGCATGAAATTAGTGTACTCGAGAATCCTGCTTAGCCCAGATGTCCTAGATATTCTGAAAATAACTACCTCTGAATATATCATGGTGATTCAGCTGGAGAATTCCAGTTTTAAGGAGAAGGAAGAAGAAGAGGATTCCCTTCATGCTAATCGTATATATAAGTGGCTGAAATATAGAAATGTGTGTAAAATACTTTTAGACATTTCTGAGAAACTTACTGAAAGACATCATAGTTTGAACACTGTTGAGTATTGTGTGTTTCATACTAAGCTTATGCCCTTGTTATGTGATATTTCACACAGATTTAAGCGGTTGTGTGAAGTATTTAAGAGTCATGTGCTTGTTTCTAAGTATGAGCCCTGTTATAAATACCGCCCATGAGTTTAGCTTCTACAGACTTTATGCTTATTGGATCTACACTTGTACATTTTGGCACTGGGTGAATACAAGCTTATACACTGTTCTAATTGCCTCATGTTTATACTATTCTGATGCAAATAATTCACAAAATTATAGTACGCACCTCTGACACACAGGATCTGGCGACTCAGTGTGTCTGTTGTGATCAATAATACACAACACAAATCACTCAAATTCACAACACACGAATGTTTCATGGAAATGCGCATGTCCCCTGGAGTTAATCCAAGCAAAGCTTCTCCATACATATCAACTATAGAAACCTTCCTTCCAGACATATGAAAGTTAATAGGTATATGGGATGGATTGTACTTCATTGTCATCTTCTTCTTTATGTATCCATTCAAGCTGCTCAGACAATCCAATTCGTACCATGAATACTGCACTAGCCCGAACACATTGTAAGTTTTCTGCTTCAGTTACTTCATCAATGCCACTGTTGTGCACTAGACCAACATGAACGCATTTAGAAAATGGTTCAAATGGCTCTGAGCACTATGGGACTCAACATCTTAGGTCATAAGTCCCCTAGAACTTAGAACTACTTAAACCTAACTAACCTAAGGACATCACACACACCCATGCCCGAGGCAGGATTCGAACCTGCGACCGCAGCAGTCCCGCGGTTCCGGACTGCAGCGCCAGAACCGCTAGACCACCGCGGCCGGCGAACGCATTTAGACTCACTAGCAGTCCAATTATAAGCATTGGCGAGTAGCAGTATTCTGCTGGCACCTAACTAGGGCTCATCGAGTTGAGGCTGGTGTGATGTCAGTGCCAGGTTCGATGAATCAGTGAGACTGCCTGTGGCAGTATATCAAACACCCGTGTGTCCTGGTGCTGCAGTTCTGGCAGACCAAGATCAGGGGTGTGTTGTGCTACTGGAAAATAAATGACTAAAAATGTAGGTATAAATCAGTGTATTAATAATAAAACAATTTTTAAAAGATTGAGTAATAAGTACACTGTTTTTATTCTACTAATTTTTGTTTATTTCGAACTATTTCAGGCCATCTTCAAGAAACAGTAGACTAGCGTCTGGAAGGGAATAGGACGGATAAAAGTGGTGTATCGGCACTATTAATAGTAGAGCAAAAACAGCGTACTTGTTATTTGATCTTAAACATGGAATTGTTTTGCCAGAACTAAACTAAACTCCTACCGAACAGGCCATGAAGGCCAAACGGTACCGACCGGCCGCCGTGTCATCCTCAGCCCACAGGCGTCCCCGGATGCGGATATGGAGGGGCATGTGGTCGGCACACTGCTCTCTCAGCCGTATGTCAGTTTCCGAGACCAGAGCCGCTACTTCTCAATCAAATATCTGCCTAGTTTGCCTCACAAGGAGTGAGTGCACCCCTCTTGCCAGCAGCGCTCGACAGACCGGATCGTCACCCATCCAAGTGCTAGCCCAGCCCGACAGCGCTTAACTTCGGTGATCTGACGGGAACCGGTGTTACCACTGCGGCAAGGCCGTTGGCAAGAAGTACCAGAAGAATCCATAAATAAGATTAATTAGGGACACGCCGGACACTACATTATTGTCCCTAGATGTCTGACTGGATGACGATGAGTCCCATACTTCTTTACAGAGCGTAGGGGAGCGACGCGGGAATCCCGCGCCACCTTACGGGCAAGGTCAATAGTGGAGGTGGTTTGTCATTGCCTTCCTCCGACCGTAATGGGAATGAATGATGATGAAGACGACACAACAACACCCAATCATCTCGAGGCAGGCAAAATCCCTGACCCCGCCGGGAATCGAACCCTACATTATCCCAAAGCGGCATATGCAAATTACGAACTGTTTGCTTGTAACAACGTTTTGTATCCTTCCATTTAAACACTCCTTATGTATCTATATATGTGTGCATTCAAGTAATTTATTTAAAAAATAGTAATTTATGTTTCCAAAGCAGTGCTGTAAGGTGCGTTCTTTCTTTTCTAGGTGATCTGAATACTGTTATATCTATGTCGGAACGGGCTAACAGCATGCAGGATGGAGTTATTCCGCCCCATCCATCCCAGTTCTCGACCCAAGGCCTGATTGTTGTGGATCAGAGACATTGTAAGTGGAGACTCTATGGCTGGAAGGACTCGCAGTTAGAAGTTAATAGTTAGCAGTGATGGAGGTTAGAAGCAGTATTGGCGCGAGCTGATGGTCTGGACGTGTGTCCGTCATGGAGATTTAATATTGGTTGGACATGGATTGTAAAATGTGGGTAATGGAATTATTGAAGATTATGTAATTTTAGGAACTGGATGTCACATGATTAAGGTAAAATCTGCTAAATACATTGTTTGCTCTGCAACAAAGTCTGTTCTTTGCTAACCACATGCCTACTAGTAGTCAGAGCCTACAGTATTTAGAATCTTTTTATCTAGCTGGCTGTATACTTGATGTATTTCCTGCAGTTCGTGTGATGAAGATTTTCTGTGAGGCAAGTCACTTATGAAATGTATGGGTTATTGTTAGGATTTCTTCTAATTCAGGGCCAATCATTTGTGTTAATTGTCAGACTGCGTTATGCTTGTACATTGTGGGTCATAAATGAATAGAATAAGTTTGAGTTGTACTTTTTAGGAATAATTTTGTAGGTCAGAAAAGAAATGATAAAAAATAGCTAAGAGACAGTACGTTCAGTTTCACTCAGCAGTTTCAGTAGGTTCAGTTACATTAAGCAATTTAAGAAATAATGTAGAAGTTTCACCTTCTCAGTTGTTACAGTTTAAGTAAAAAATTCTTATAAAGAAGTTTCACCTGTAGACGTTTAGCCGAGGGTACCTCACTGGAATCTTCTGATTTTCTTGTAGTTTGAATAATTAACGCATGATTAGAAAATAGTTATTGTTTACTGCTAGCCGTAATTCTATGTGGCATTACCTTTGTAGTTGTCTCTCAGTGTTGGACTGTTTGTAATGAGCAAAGCAGTTTTGGCATGCATGTGGATTTGCACTAAGTATCTCGCAGTCGCTTTTGCAAATAATTAGACATTGTTTTTTTTCAGTGCTGTTTTAGTGTGTCTTCCTGTTTTTGCTTTTCCAATTGTGTTTCTTCTGTGTTATTGTGTGAAATACTGTGATAATCATGGCGTGTAAAAGTAATTTGGGGTTCTTAACACCACCTTGTAATGAACTGACAAATATTCGAGGCAATAATTTGGTAATCGTGCATAGCGACATAGACCAGGCATTAAATAACGGTGTAGAAAGTGAAACAATCAGTGAACAGGGAACTATTGTCTGTCGATCGATCGGTAACTGTTTGCCTCAGAAACATGAAATAACGGATCATAATCTTGAAAATACCGTGGATTCAGGTTTTGTGTCATTATATTTTCCTCAATTGAGTCACGGCATACTTTCTGCTTTTCAAAATATGAGTATCGCCGGTGCGAATGCACTGCCAAAGATCATGTAAGAACAGAACAAAATCTTGCAAATACCGTAGATTCAGGTTTTGCGTCATTACCCTTTTTCTCAATTAAGTCAAGATTCATTCTTTGCTCTTCAAAATCCGAACATTGCCGGTGCAAATGCACTGACAAGAAGCACAAGGCAACGTGTTTCAGTCACTAATACATTTTTACTGCAATTACTTCAACAAATGGAACAAAATCAGAAAGATACACAACAACAAATGGAACAAAATCAGAAACAAACACAGCAGTAAATGGAACAAAATCAAAGCATCAACTCCAAAAGTTAGACATAATTAAGCAAACGCTGAAACAAACACGTGAAGGTTTAACTGCTGAGTTACTTCAAATCGAATTGAAATGTCAAAAAATGTAAAAGATGTAAAAACACAACTTTATGAGCATTTTCAGCCTATTTTTTCGCGACATTACAGAATCATGAAGCTGACATAAAAGAACTGCAGATTAGTGTACGTGAAAATCACAACACTTTGAAAGCTAAAATTGACTCTGTTGCATCTACCGATACGGTCACTCAACATGTAAAAAATCGAGAAAACCTTATGGAAACAATAGATACGACTGCGACACGAAAGTCACAGGGCAATAATATATGGTATTTCAGAGATCTTGAAAGGAGTTGGCAAGGTGCAGCGAGTCTTGAGAATGAACCGCCGACAAGCCGTAAGAATGACAGATTTGCGATTCGGCGACACGATGATTTTGACTATAAGCTCTTCATCACTACACGTAAATTAAAAACATTCAAGAAATCCAGTAATGACATACATCCACAAGCTTGGCATCATCAATTTTCTTATTGTTTTACTCCTAATCGGTCATTAGTGCAAAAAAATTAACAAAAGATTTACTACATTTCTCGTGTAAAACCGTTTAATGAGAAATAATTTGCTCTCTGACAGTCGTTACTATTAAATTTTTCATTTCAAGTTACTATTACACTCTGTCACATTTCGCATGCAGCGATGTTTTGAAGTTATCTATCTAGTTAACAACCTATGGAACTTATTAAGACAGTAATTTTACGAGTTCACATTTGTAGGGAACAGACGATACAGTCTTATTGTGTGTACATTTTTGCTTGTTAACTGTGCGATTACGTAACGACTATAAGGTTCACATTCTTTCAACATATACTGCTAATGAGGTTTTACTGCAACATTATGGTTTACTTGAAAAGAAACATTTTCTTTTTATTTAAAGTACTTTCTGACAGGTCACAGATAGAGTATTCGGTTTGTTTGATAGCTACACGTTTATAGTATGACGCTAATTAGGAGTGACACAATCTTCAATATTGCTCTTGCGCTGTATCTGTTTTATGTAAGCACAGGTTTTCTACGTTCTTCTGGAAAGTAAAATTTGTTTTGGTAATAACTTTTGTGGCATAGCTACAATGAGACAGTATTTTTCGTAACACAACAATATGTTACAGAATAGTACTTTCAAGGTCACTACGACATTTATACGCATAGCACGTTACTTTTGTATATGACAAAGGCAAGTACATTGATTTGTGGAGAACTTTGCTTATGAACGACGATAACTACGACACTTGGTACATTTTTACCGCTAAGCCATGACAGAAATTGTCTTACAGGAAGAAGCATAGTTTAGCGCTACATGACACGCGTTTGAGTGATTACCTTTTGTACTCGGAACATTTTTAGAAATATTTTTGAATTACAATGAAACAGAGAAGGTGTTCGGCGAAACATCATTCAGCGGTCTTAATTTGTAACATCTGAGGTATAACTACATTATCTCTCATGGGGGTACGCCTAGTTAGGTACGCCTAGTTTGTGTACCCTGCATGTTGCAAGCGCAAGGAGCCCTAGCTAATGTGGTATTTGCTTATACAATTTTGCACGTCAGTACCATATTTCTCTGACACAGAATTACACAGCCATCTGATCACTTAACTGAGAAGAATAAACATTTTACTATGTCACTGACACATATTTACATAATTACACATTTAGATTCCTTTGCATTTATAAAATTGTACTTTGTCTGTACTTTGTGAACTGCTCATATTTTTAGGCACCATTGTGATACTGTGAGAGCTTTGAGAAATTTGTTTTGTATGGGATCATGATTTTTGAAGTACATTTGAGGTAGATAACACTATTGAAACGAGCAAAAAGAATTTTTTTAGAGATTTTTAAATTATTGAAGGAAGCTAAAACGATTTTGAGAGTTGACTGATGTGTTATGACGATAGTTTTACGACGACGATATGAATTATGACGTCGAGATATGGTTATGATCATTACGAAAAATGAGTATATACGTGAATGTGAATACCACAATGCTGCCAGAAATTTTTGGACACTGTTATTGATGAGTTTTCGTTTCTATACACTTCCAATGTAAATTTACAACCTGTGAAATTTTTTTATTTGTATGAAAGTTTCATTGCAGCTGAAACTGTTGTAAATATTTTCTTAAAGAGTGTAGGTGACCTTGACATAATGCTCTGCTGCGCCTGGCTGCGTGCTAGCCGCCTGAAAAAACCCATTGTTGTGTTGCCTTTCAAATGCACAGCTGTAGAAAAGAGATGCCGTTGACCTCGCTATTGACATTTCTTTCCAGAACGCACCACAAACACGACACACTATTCCTTGGAGACATATGATTACACTTTGGAGTTTGTACTTTGTGCTACTTACTGAAATGCTTATGAAGTGATGAGTAATATTCTTACATCTACACATCCGCTTACGACAAGTGCCTTTCTGCGAGAATTGTGAGAATTTTTACTGACTTATAAAATGCAATATGGCTGGTGAATGATGTTTTTATGCTTTACTTTGTACATATTTGCTTATTTTATTTGACATCTAATTTCTAGCTGCTCTGCAGCATTGGTTTTATAAAATAAAATTTAATGCATATGATAATGCAAACACTTTCTGTCAACCTATCCATTAAATAATACTTTTATGATCCACATTCTTAAAAAAAGAGAACATAGAAAGGAAACAACAATAAGAAGGAGAAGGGACTAGTAAAAGGAATTGCCCGCATCTTGTGGTCGAGCGGTAGCGTTCTCGCTTCCCACGCCCGGGTTCCCGGGTTCGATTCCCGGCGGGGTCAGGGATTTTCTCTGCCTCGTGATGGCTGGGTGTTGTGTGCTGTCCTTAGGTTAGTTAGGTTTAAGTAGTTCTGAGTTCTAGGGGACTGACGACCATAGATGTTAAGTCCCATAGTGCTCAGAGCCATTTTGAGTAAAAGGAATTGCATACAGAATTTTCTTTTCAAGGACTTCGTAACTTTTTGGTATAATAAGTTGTTCTGGTGTAGCACTCTAGTGTTAAGACGTGACATAGACATTAAAATGTGGCATAGAAAGCAAGATTTGAATAGACATTTTCCTTATCTGCATTGCTGTCGTTACTGTAATATTTTTTCTGCTTCCGCTTTCTCATGTTTAGGCATAAGTTATTGCATTTGCTGCTGTTATTTGTCAGGCATTGTCCTAATGAATTTTACTTTGTATTACTGGAATTATTGACGATTATATAATTTTCCGAACTGGATGTCACATGATTAAGGTAAAATCTACTAAATACATTATTTGCTCTGCAACAAAGTCTTTCCTTTGCTAACAACATGCCTATTATTAGTTAGTGCCTACAGTACTTAGAATCTTTTTATTTAGCTGGCTGTATACTTGGTGTATTTGCTGTAGTTCGTGTGATGAAGATTTTCTGTGAAGAAAGTGACTTATGAAATGTATGGATTATTGTTAGGATTTCTTCTAATTCAGGGTCATTCTTTTGTGTTAATTAATAGTCAGATTGCGCTATCCATGTACTTTGTGGGTCAGAAATGAATAGAATAAATTTGAGTTATACTTGTTAGGAATAGTTCTGTAGGTCAGAAATGAAATGACAAAAAATAGCAAAGAAACAGTACATTCAGTTTCACTCAGCAGTTTCAGAATTGAATAAAGAAGTTTCAACACGAAAGTTAACTCGTATTTCTTCTTCTACAATAATTTACGCTCGCATGCAATACCTGTCATGTACGTTCGCTTTCCTTCTAGATGCACTCGATGACAATATACCGACAGATGTTGATGATGAAATGAACAGAAAAACCTTACAGTACATTAATAATATCCCAAAATGGTAATGACAATGAGTGGTTAACCCTTACTGGCTATACCAACATCGATAAACGTCAATGTAAGTATCGGAAATCGTCGATGGATGCATTGGCCTATTGAATGTGTCACACTGGATACTTATCATTCTCGTTTCTTCGTTTGATGTAGTACTGGACCCATCGAGAAGTAGGCTTGCACCAACAACAACGCCACGACCAGACGCGTCGATAGCGCCGATCTATGATGATACTTTCGTCACGAGTGGGTCCTCAGCTTGATCCATCGCTCCCTAGACCACACTAACATCCTCTGAACCAGACAGCAGCCCTGTGGCCCACTCCGTTACAGCTCACCAGGTAAATCACGCCGCTGCATTTGGCTACTCTGACTGCTAGTGCACTGACAACCCTAATGCACGCTAATGAGAATTACCACTTTCCTCATTGCCGGTCAAGTCGTTTTGGAAACGGAGGTCAGCAAAATTGTCAACGATCTGTACTATCATACCACTAGGGGTACAAGGCCATTCTGCAATGCGAGCTCACGAGCCCTCCCTCGCCCTCCCCCCCCCCCTCCCTCCCAAGGAAGGCAGTGATGCTGAGAGAAAGAGCATTGTGAAATTCTTGGATGAAAGTGGTATGATATCTTCGGAACGAATCGACTGCAGAGTGGTTGGGACTTTTTACCAAGAGTGTCATAGTGGGTCATTTCTCCGAAATTCTGGGAAGAGCATCTCGTAAGGCACTCAGCCGCATACTCTACCTCAGAAAGAGATAGAACCCTGATCATTCAATTCACGTTTATGGCCTGCATGTAGATAAAACCATGCCAGAAGATCACGAAGATCCTTTGCAGGAAGAAGTAATGTATTCAACCCATTCTGCTTTTCCAGAGCTGCTGGCCAGCACCTCAGTGACCCAGGTTTGTTACTGTTCTCCAACGGCGAGAAGCCAAAATACGTCTGGATCAAAATAATGTCCCACCTGCATTCCGTCCAATTACAGAAAAGGTAAGAGATAGAGAGACAGACAGACAGAATAATAATAAAAAAAAAGAAACTGAGCCAGGCCTTTTTGCTACAGATGCCTCAGCTCTTTTACTATGAGCGGTTTTGTAGAAAAGCACCTAACTGATGTTCCAAACCAGGAATCAAAACACATGGAAATGCCTATCTAGGCAAACAGGTTCTAAATATTTAAGAATGACCACCACCAGGAGCATTGCCCCTTCGTTCTATATACTGACATCGAGTGCTTACTAGTTTCTGTGATGCACTGTGAAGGTGATCCCACTGCCCCTCATACCACCTCCACTGAATGGCACATAACGTATGAGGCAGTATATCAATTGTAAGCTCGTATGACTCTATATCAGTCAATTCACGTCATACATAGGGTATAATCCTCTAAGGTGGTTGCTCTCTGAGCTCGAAAAACGAAATGAGTGTTGATAAGATTTCTAGCAACAACATTCCCGTGGTCAGCTTGTGGGAGAATGATACTTTATAGCAGAAGGCAGTTGAGTGTCATAATTATGGGCTGCCATTGGATCAAGGTACCAAAAATGATAAGATCAGTGTCATACCTTACTATGTAGAAAACTAGTTTTCATTTTCCAAGCGAATAATGCCAAGAACAATGCTCCACTTCGTCAACTCACTATGTTTCATGCAAGCGTTTCTTCAGAAACTTGTTGAGACAATGCATAGACAAACGATAGGCATAACATCAGAGCTGCATATCCTGATGATGCAAAGTTCCAGCTTGTGATCATGAAACTGGATTTGAAGAAGGTAGTCGAAGAAACCACAGTGCCCGACGTAAGAGTATTCTCCAGTAAACTCACAGCCACTGCCATAATACATGCAGAGTATGGGAATGCAGTGGATGTTGGATTAGAAATCAACATCCCTAATTTAGGGGAATATGCTGGATTGTACGTGGACACCGACGTCGCCTGTTCACAGACATTTTTTATAAGGAGTATATGCTTGGACACTTACTTTGAATCCTGTCTTCTATTACATCATATCAGGACTTTCGTAGGATGCAAAGTCAAAAAGTATACAAGTGAATATCGAACTGTTGAATGACGTTGACATGTTACTCTTTTCTGAACGCAGAATTCGCAGGGAACTTTGCCACTGTGAGCACAGATACCCCAAAATGAATAACCCGCGAAGGTGCGAGGAGAAGTACAGGCCATCTTACAATTTGAGTTACATCCTCTACTTGTTTGTAAACAACCTATATGGGCACGCCGTGCAACAATCTCTGACGTTTGGGGGTTTCCGATGGCTGTCCAAAGAGTAAACAGCCAGACTGGAGAAAAATATCGAATATATGGCTGCGTATTATGGTGAAGGTTATGTCTTGGAGGGAGAGCTGGCATATCCTGCCCATTTGCGACATATCCACAGTGACGTTCAGCTTAGTCCCATCACATGGTTCTGTACCCAACCTGATGAAAATGCTGGGGAATAATCAGAGATATATTCTGCTTTATGGAAACCTCCAGCAGTATCTCAATTTAAGGACTAAACTTATTAGTCACCCACAGCATCCCCTTCAAGCAGCAGCTCTGGCTGAAGATGCAAAATTATGTAAATACCGAAAAGAGGGCTCTACGATGTGTGATTCCGGAAAGGATTTTTATATATTAATGAATAATTTTGTTTTAGGAAAAACAATGGAAATGTTACAAACCACTGCAAAATTCATTTAGTTCACAGTTGGGATGAGCATCATGGCAAAAGGGATTACACCGAAAGACCAAATTTTAAGTGGGCCACAATATTCAATGAAGGGTTAGTTGGTGTGATAAAGGCTAAGGTTTCAGTGCAGTTCACGAATCCTGTCTATATTGGTATGTGTATTAGGGACCTGTCCAGAGTCCACATGTACCGATTCCACTATGAGTTTACGAAGACAAACTTCGCTCATCCCAAATTGCTTCATATGGATAGAGACTGTTTCATCTCCTGAATGAAAAGCTGGTATCCATATGAGGTAATTAGGTACAATCCTGAAGCATTCGACACGTCTGGGTATGTGGCGAATAGTTCGTATGGTATTAAACCTGAAAACAGGAAGGTTGCTGGCCTTACGAAAGACAGGGTGAATGGGTTGCAGATTGTTGACTTTGTGTGGCTTAGATCTAAAACGAGTGCATACCATATAGATGCACGTGCCATCCAAAAGCATGTCACTACAAAGCAGCTTGCATTGGTCAAGAGTATCCGCTATAAGAGTTTTCTGAAAATGCTAGGTTCTAACGCATTTCATCTTTTCCACATTTTGGCCCATCAACAACGTCTTGCGAATGTCTTTCGAAATTGATCACAGTTCTGCAAATGGTGCACATCGAAACTGCAAAGTGGTGCAGCGTTTGGATGAAAGGTTTTCTGTATGGATGAGACATCATTTACAAAACACGGGCAAATCAGTCTTTTCAATTTACACTACTAGTCAGTCGAAAATCCATGGTGGCTAAGACAAGACAGTAAATACTACGTCGGTCTGAGTGTGGTGCAGGCTTTGCAAGCATCCCATCATTGGTCCCTGTTTGATTGGTGGGACTGTACATAGACGCAAGAACCTACATTACCAAACAGATATACCCCACAATTACTGGAAGACATTCCACTGGACAAACACAATTCGTATGGTACCAGCCTATGGGTGTACCACACAGTTAATTACAGATCATCTTAATAGAACATTTGGAGAAGAACTTGCATCAGGCAGCCAAACCATCCCAGATGAGGTTCCACGGTGTAAAATGCCACACCATCATTTCATTTTCAACCTATTGATGTAATTTCATTTTTGTGTAATTGCGTCACTGGGAAGAGGCTCAAGCCATAATTGTTGATTAATACTCTCAGAACGAATAAAACTTATTTTCTATACTGGACTTACAAAATTGAAGATTAATATACTACAAACATATTTTACAGTATAGGCCTTACACTATAGCTAAAATACACAGCCAGTTACTTTAAAAATTCATTTAATGAATTTATTTTGGGCAGATAATGAGAAAATGGGAGAGTAAATAATTCTCTCCTTATGTGGGATGAGTCAGACACTGCAACGTCTGTGTGGATGGGGGGGGGGGGGGGGGGGTTAGTAAACAAATATTGTGATGTCAACTGACAGATGAGCACCAAAATCAACTAAACTGAATAAATTTCTAATGCTCATAGAGCTCACCAAAGTCTATCACAATAACCAATTCAGCAAACGTCAGTCAGTGTTAGGTATACTATCATTCACTGTTCAAATATGCTTAAAATTGCAAGCTGATATACAGCAAAATGACTGAGTCCTGAATCCGTGCACCTCAAAATATTCTTTACACCGAGCACACATGCAGCAACTCAACCTTACCAAGCACGTTACCCAAACATCTATGAACATCAAGACCACGAATCACGCTGTGTTTGCCTCTTGTCACTTTTGTCACTTGGCTCACTAGTGCAGTCAAGTGAGTATCTGAATGTTCGACCACCAGTCAGTTGTATATGACTTATTACAATTCTAAATATTTCAGATACACATAACATGCATTTAACAATTTCATACAGATATCACTTCATTATACATTAAACATTGTAAGATAATCAGTTTGATGTTATATTTTACGTTTAGCACAAAACAGAATGGCTTGTGCTAGTGAAATCTACTTTATTCAGCTCGCTGCTTCCTCACTATCTTATACAAACTGTCATCTTGTAACAATGACTTATTAAACAAAATAAATGAATAAATGCATGAATCTTTCATGCTGAGGATAACCTTTCGTGTATCTTTGGAGAATTCTTCGTTTTGGAACACAGTTATTCTTTACTAAGTAATTTATATATTACAATTTGTTTTGCAGTAAAATAAATATACTCATTTTGTAGCTGACTTCCAGCACTATCAGATGGTAAGTTGTGCAAATTTTTAGCGTGTCTGTAGCTTCTTTTACTGATGTTATAAACAATTTTACACATAAATTTCAATAACTTTCATTAGAAAAAGATGACTTGTCCTAGTGTTTTTGTTTTGTTTTTTTAGGGAACAGTAACACGGGAAAGAAAAGTAGTGGAGAGTAGTCAGGTGAAAAGTCAGGTGAAAAGTTTGTAAATCATATTGAGACACACAAAAAGTCACTAAAGTATCAGTCACGAAAGTTGACACCTCAACGTCACACCCGCTTCAGGTTGCGCTCTACCAAAACTAAGGTTCAGTATTTCTGGTACAGTACATAAATGACGTACTAAATGGTAGGGTTACTGGTAGTGTTGGTAGAATTGGTAGGAAAAAAACATAAATGAATGTGTAAGAGAAAAAATGGGAGCCGACAATTTCTCTTTGTTTTTTGTTTGTTTGGTTGTTTGCTTCCACATAATTAGAACCGCACACCACTTAGTGTCAGTCCATTGTGTATTGTATATACTTACAGAATATAAATTGCATTTAATAAGTAATGAAAATTAGTTGATCGCGTGATTTCTCAGCTTTTATGTAATACAAGCAATTACTTTTAATGCAAGCACAGTTTACATGCACAAACATAAAAAAGTATTTATAATTATTGTTATTATTTTGTACTCAGTAGAATGTTCTTCATCTTGATCGAAGGCAGGAGTGTCCTGTTACTATTGATAAATGCAAAAGTTGTTTATGAATAACAGCAACATACTTTATATATGTTCGACGAAGTTTTAAAGCGAAGTTTGACATATTGATGTTTTGCGGTTTTTGTTATTTCTCCATTCATTGCGGAAATTGGTTTTTATGATAAATTAGCATTGTTTTCTTTATTTTTACTACAGCATTCCTCTGTTTCACGTTAGAGATCTATAGTTTTCGAATTAAACTTGAATTAAACATTGAGTGTCTTAGTTTTGCTACAAATACTGTTTAGGTTTGAGTAACAGGAGGATAAATATATAGAAAAAAATGTTCCGCAGGTTAGCCGGTCCTTTAAATATCCTCACTCAGTTTCTAGGCGGTTCACTGCTTCTGGTTTTTAGGAGAATCTACTAAAACTGATCGGATACATAAAGAAAGTGATCGTTGTGAGGTAACTGCCAATAGGTACGCCACACAGCCAACGTAGAGGTAAGCGGGTACGACCTTAACTGTCCAAAGCTACTAGGGAAACTAGTGCAGCGTACGCTTACTTACGGTACTCCACACCCGCTACCTGCAATCATCAGCCTTTAAGAGCTGTGATTCGCCTGCCTCATAGCTTTGTAGCCGCAGAATGTTCAGTGTTTCCGTGCGATATCGTGTGTTCACGTGTGGTTTCAGTCTTCCGTGAAGCTGTGCATTGAAATCTGTTTGGTAGTGAGAAAAATGCTAGAGCAAGGGTCCATGTATAGATAAATTCCGATTGGTGTGCGTAAAGAGCGAAAAACATTCGAAAACAATCTAAAATCTTCGTATCGAATGCATTGAAGCTTGTACTGATCTGGGCAACAGTGAAGACGCCAGGAATAACATAAATTTTGTGGAAATTCATAAACGGACAGCAACGCGTATTGTATTTCTAAGTCGACTGTAGACTAGACTATTAGTAAATCAGTAATATTGATAGAATCTCCGGATGTCAAAATGTGTTTCAATTCTCCACGAAAAGGGATATAAACGAGAACGGAATCTACAGACTTTGACGATTTCAACAATGAGCTCGTTTGTAGAACTGTAATTGGTTATTACGAGAGAGGAGACTATCTGACGCCTAAAAGAATACAGGGTGATCTCCCTGAAAGAACTGCCCTTCGCCTTCTCCACTCTCTTGGTTTCCTATCCAGAAAGTTTAATGATGGACGAAAATTTTTAATGGAAGGCAGAGACACCGCAAAGCCATGAGCGAAAGTTTTGCGTATTATTGCATCCTGAGGACAATAGGCCTGTAGTATACTCGGGTTTCACAAAACCAACCCAATAAGTGTATATGGCACGACTCCAAAGGAAACGGTGGTTTGAAAGTGTCTATTGCTAGAGGTGGCCGATTAATCATCGCCAAAATTGATTCACTGAACACAAGGTGATCTCCCTGAAAGAACTGCCCTTCGCCTTCTCCGCTCTCTTGGTTTCCTATCCAGAAAGTTTAATGATGGACGAAAATTTTTAATGGAAGGCAGAGACACCGCAAAGCCATGAGCGAAAGTTTTGCGTATTATTGCATCCTGAGGACAATAGGCCTGTAGTATACTCGGGTTTCACAAAACCAACCCAATAAGTGTATATGGCACGACTCCAAAGGAAACGGTGGTTTGAAAGTGTCTATTGCTAGAGGTGGCCGATTAATCATCGCCAAAATTGATTCACTGAACACAAGCTTCACTCCAGAGGCCAAACTGATTCATTACATGAGAAAAAACCTCGTGGTATTTCCGAATCTTCTATTTTTATATCTATCGCATGCGCCTTGTCCCGCGGTTACGCAGGGTCGGCCATGGTTAACCAGATTTGGCATGTTAATTTTAAGGGGTGGCCGGATGCCCTTCCTGCCGCCACCCCGTACACCCCCCCCTCCCCCCCAGGACGGAATTAGTGTACCCCAGCTGTCTGCGTCGAGTGTAAATCATGAAATAGTGTGAATGTGTTTCAAATGTCTCTGAGTCGTGTAACTGAGGCGGGACGTGGGGACCAACCCGGTATTCACTAGTAGGATGTGGAAAACCGCCTAAAAACCAGATCCAGGCTGGCCGGCACACCGGCCGTCGTCGTTGGGGCCGGCGCGCCTATCCCGAGTCCAGGAAGCAGAGCGTTAGCGCTCTCGGCTATCCTGGAGGGTTCTTTCCGAATCTTCTATATTCCGTAATAATATCGGCAGAATCTCCAGACGTGGGCACGTGTTTTGATTCTAAAAGAAAGGGATATAAATAAAAACGGAAAACTACGGAATTTTACAATTTTGACAAAAAGTTTGTGTGTAGAACTGTACGTCGATACGACGAAAGAGGAGAGTATTCGAAGGCTAGAAAAATATATGGTGATGTCTGTGAAAAAATTAATAATTCTTGCTCAGAGGCCTCTGTTCTTTATCTTTTCCGATTACTCGGCTTTTTATTGATAACGTGTAATCATGGACACTGCAACAAAAAGAAGTTTTGTGTATAATGCACTTACTGCGTGCTTAGGAAACTATCGTATATTCGGATAAAACTTAGGTTTCACAAAACCATACACAGCAAAAGCTCGACTTCAACGGAGATATGTCCAGAAAGTAGCTACAGTTACTTTTGGAAAGCGTACATCGGCAGTTTGGGTGATGAGCGCAGTGACAAAAGGTCAGTAAGAGCCGCAAATAAGAACATTTTTGGGTGTAGGGAATATTCTCGGAACTAAAATCCTGGTGGCGGCATACAAGTACGCCGCGCTATCGTGCACCGATTCTCTCATAAATTAAATGCATTCATAGGTGACGCCATACAAAAATGAGGTCAGATATTATCTAAATTAATGATATAGCTATCTTAACAATTTTCTCGCTGGAAGTTTGTACAAGATACAAAAGAATGCAAATTATCAGCAATGACAATTTTCGTCACACAGGCGGAATAGTTTCTCACCTCTCACTGTACGTTATTTTTTATTTCGCAGTACTTTTGTGTTTTCACGAAAACGTGTCTCGCATGGATCTCTAACTTTCAGAAGGTTCATATATTTTTTTCAGTCCAAATATGTCACTGGTTCTGTTTTTCCTACAGGTTGAATTTATTGTAACGATAGATTTTATATTTTTTCGTAGCAGCTGGCGACAGTTTTCTTTTGGAATTTAGTCTGTAACAGTGGAAACTAAAAATAGAAATGTCTAACATTTTTTTGAAATTTTTACTAACATCTGAAATTTATTATCACTAACTGGCAATGCTGTAAGACTGTGAGGCGACCTCTTTTCTTGGCGGCCGCTTTTTTTTATAGTACGTGTATCACATATGGTGAGAAGAACATGCGTCTCAACTATAAGATGACAAGTACGCTGAATTCGCAGACCTGCCCTGGCCAGAGTAGAGGAGGCCACAGCGCAGTAACGGGCTGCTTCCGCCGCCTGTGGAAAGCCGTCCACCTCTGGGCGACCACAGAGGCGGTGACGCACGCGTGTAATTCACGCAGTGCGCGCTTTCGCCGCGCCTTAATTTCTCCCGGCCCTCTACGCACAATCGCGGAGTCGCTGCACTGTGCTAAGAAAGTCCAGTGACTTTCTTCGCTAAGCAGTGACACGCAGGAAGAGAGAGAGAGAGAGAGAGAGAAATGTGTTCGTGCGTATTTGCTTTGTTCTTGCAGCACGAACTGATGTCTTTCACTCTTACTTTTCCAACTCCACTAAGCATTTGACTGTTTTTGTTATTACTGGGGCAATGGAATATTTTCTTTCCTTTCCGGGGCACCAGATTTATCACCATGCATTCGAGAGCCTGAAAAGGGGATTCCATCAATCTAACACTTATTAACCTTCTCAGTTAACTTAATCATAGAACAGCTACGAATCCGATCAGATTTCTACTTCTGCCTCTACATAGATACTCCGCAAACCACCGTGCGAACGGTACCCTGTACCACTGCTGGTTATTTCCTTTCCTGTTCCACTCGCAAATAGAGCGACGGAAAAACGACGGTCTGTATGCCTCCGTATGAGCCCTAATTTCTCGTATCTTATTTCGTGGTCCCTGTGCGCAAAGTCTGTTGGCGGCAGTAGAATCGTTCGGCAGTCAGCTTCAAATGCCCGGTCCTCTAAATTTTCTCAATGATTTTTCTCGAAAAAAACATCGCGTGCCCCCCAGGCATTCCAATTTGAGTTCCCGAAGCATCTCCGTGACACTTACGTGTTTCGAACCTACCGGTAACAACTCTAGGAGCCCGCCTCTGAATTGCTTCGATGTCTTTCCTTCAATCCGACCTGCTAGGATCCCAAAATCTCCTGCAGTACTCATGAACAGGTCTCCTTTACAGGAGAACCATACTTTCCTAAAATTCTCCCAATAAACTGAAGTCGACCATTCGCCTCCCCTACTACAGTCCTCGCAAGCTCGTCCCATTTCACATAGCTTTACAACGTTACGCCCAGACTTGACTGTTTCAAGCAGGACACCAGTAACACTGTATCCGAACATTAAGGGTTTGTTTTTCCCACTCATCCGCATTAACTTACATTTTTCCACGTTTAGGGCAAGCTGCCATTCATCACAGCAACTGGAATGCACACAGGTCTCACAGGTATAGATGAATGTGGTAACTACACTATGTGATCAAAAGTATCCAGACAACTGACTGAAAATGACTTACAAGTTCGTGGCGCCCTCCATCGGTTAATGCTGGAATTCAGTAGGTGTTGGCCCACCCTCAGCCTTGATGACAGCTTCCACTCTCGCAGGCATACGTTCAATCAGGTGCTGGAACATTTCTTCGGGAATGGCAGCACATTCTTCACGGAGTGCGGCACTGAGAAAGGGTATCGATGTCGGTCGGTGAGGCCTGGTGTGACGTCGGCGTTCCGAAACATCTCAACAATGTTCTGTAGGATGCAGATCAGGACTCTGTGCAGGTCAGTCTATTACAGGGATGTTTATTGTTGTGTAACCACTCCGCCACAGGCTGTGCGTTATGAACAGGTGCTCCATCGTATTGAAAGACGCAATCGCCATCCCCGAATTGCTCTGGAACAGTGGGAAGCAAGAAGGTGCTTAAAACATCAATGTACGCCAGTACTGTGATAGTGCCACGCAAAACAACAAGGGGTGCAAGCCCCCTCCATGAAAAACACGACCACACCATAATATCACCGCCTCCGAATTTTATTGTTGGCACTACATACGCTGGCAGATGACGTTCACCGGGCATTCGCCATACCCACACCCTGCCATCGGATCTCCACATTGTGTACCGTGATTCGTCACTTCACACAACGTTTTTCCACTGTTCAATCGTCCAATGTTTACGCTCCTTACACCAAGCGAGGCGTCGTTTGGTATTTACCGGAGTGATGTGTGGCTTATGAGCAGCCGCTCGACCATGAAATCTAAGTTTCCTCACCTCCCGCCTAACTGTCATAGTACTTGCAGTGGATCCTGATGCAGTTTGGAATTAATGTGTGATTGTCTGGATAGATGTCTTCCTATTACACATTACGACTCTCTTCAACTGTCGGCGGTCTCTGTCGGTCAACAGACGAGGTTGGCCTGTACGCTTTGGTGCTGTACGTGTCCCTTCAAGCTTCCACTTCACTATCACATAGGAAACAGTGGACCTAAGTATGATATGGAGTGTGGACATCTCGCGTACAGACGTATGACACAAGTGACACCCAATCACCTGACCACGTTCGAAGCCGGTGAGTTCCGCGGAGCGCCCCATTCTGCTGCCTCACGATGTCTAACGACTACTGAGATCGCTGATATGGAGTACCTGGCAGTAGGTGCCAGCACAAGGCACCTAATATGAAAAAAGTATGTTTATGGGAGTGTCCGGATACTTTTGATCACATAGTGTATATCTCAGAGCTTTCCACCTGGGGTTTCAGCCAGCTCTCGGTCGCAAGAGTGATTTGAGCGCGAGAAGTTTCTGGAGGACAGTAAATTCGGGAACTTTATTACGAATGCTTCTACAGTTTACTGGTCAAATTTCGACAGTCGAAGCGGCTTTACTCTGACCTTCCATGCTGCGCATCGACCAGCGAGTATTCATCAGAGTATCTCAAACTACCGTCTAGCCTAAAAAAAATCTCTCATGTGCACTCCACAAGTATTTAACTAACCTAGCAGCTGCTTCCTTTGTGTAATCCACGTCTGATCTATCAAGAGGTTTCCTATAAATCCCCACACGATAACGCAAGTCTAGAAATCTAATTTGAGGTGCAAGTGAATGGTTTGACCTCTAATAGCAACAAAAATGTCACGTAATTGGCCTTGAACGGATGTTTATAGGGCTTACACTGCACAACTGCTTCTGTGATCGCCAGGCTACCGTTGATCTCTCGAGAGTCGAGGTCAAGGGGTTCAAGACACCC
This sequence comes from Schistocerca nitens, assembly GCF_023898315.1. Lineage (NCBI taxonomy): Eukaryota > Metazoa > Arthropoda > Insecta > Orthoptera > Acrididae > Schistocerca > Schistocerca nitens. The sequence continues at coordinate 170,237,353 of NC_064619.1, forward strand.
ACTCACCATCACTATCGGTATAGGCTTTTAATACGGTAGGGTACGTCGTCACTGTGTGCATCTCATATGGACGACTAACCCAAGGCCTACCTAACGGCTTCCGTGGCCAACAAAAATGTGATTTTCAATATTTCGTATAATTACTACATCTAGATACATACTCCGCAATCCACCATACGGTGCGTGGCGGAGGGTACCTCATACCACAACTAGCATCTTCTCTCCCTGTTCCAAAAAAATGGTTCAAATGGCTCTGAGCACTATGGGACTTAACTGCTGTGGTCATCAGTCCCCTAGAACTTAGAACTACTTAAACCTAACTAACCTAACGACATCACACACATCCATGCCCGAGGCAGGATTCGAACCTGCGACCGTAGCGGTCACGCGGTTCCAGACTGTAGCGCCTAGAACCGTACAGCCACTCCGACCGGCTCTCCCTGTTCCACTCCCAAACAGAACGAGGGAAAAATGACTGCCTATATGCCTCTGTACGAGCCCTAATATCTCTTATGTTTGTGGTCTTTCCGCGAAATGTAAGTTGGCGGCAGTAAAATTGTACTGCAGTCAGCCTCAAATGCTGGTTCTCTAAATTTCCTCAGTAGCGATTCACGAAAAGAACGCCTACTTTCCTCGAGAGGAGACTCCCACCCGAGTTCCTGAAGCATTTCCGTAACACTCGCGTGATGATCAAACCTACCAGTAACAAATCTAGCAGCCCGCCTCTGAATTGCTTCTATGTCCTCCCTCAATCCGACCTGATACGGATCCACAACGCTCGAGCAGTACTCAAGAATAGGTCGCATTAGTGTTTTATAAGCGGTCTCCTTTACAGATGAACCACATCTTCGCAAAATTCTTCCAATGAACCGAAGACGACTATTCGCCTTCCCCACAACTGCCATTACATGCTTGTCCCACTTCATATCGCTCTGCAATGTTACGCCCAAATATTTAATCGACATGACTGTGTCAAGCGCTACACTACTAATGGAGTATACAAACATTACTGGATTCTTTTTCCTATTCATCTGCATTAATTTACATTTATCTATATATAGAGTTAACTGTCATTCTTTACACCAATCACAAATCCTGTCCAAGTCATCTTGTATCCTCCTACAGTCACTCAACGATGACACATTCCCGTACACCACAGCATCATCAGCAAACAGCCGCACATTGCTATCCACCCTATCCAAAAGATCATTTATGTAGATCGAAAACAACAGCGGACCTACCACACTTCCCTGGGGCACTCCAGATGATACCCTCACCTCCGATGAACACTCACCATCGAGGACAACGTACTGGGTTCTATTACTTAAGAAGTGTTCGAGCCACTCACATGCTTGGGAACCAATCCCATATGCTCGTACCTTAGTTAGGAGTCTGCAGTGGGGCACCGAGTCAAACGCTTTCCGGAAGTCAAGGAATATGGCATCTGTCTGATATCCTTCATCCATAGTTCGCAAAATATCATGTGAAAAAAGGGCGAGTTGCGTTTCGCAGGAGCGATGCTTTCTAAAGCTGTGCTGATGCACTGATCGAATTTATTTATTTAAAATGGTACCATAATCTGATGATTAAGAAGTATAGTCTTGTTTTACAGGTTGAACACAGCAAGACAAGTATTATAGTTAGAAACTGTGTTTATGTCTTAAGGCAGCGTAACTCACGGCATGCAAATTACCCACACTATATTCATCCAGCATTTGAGAATGAGAGCATTTAGCGGCTTTCAACAAACTTTATATAAAATTTGAACCCTTATCTAAACTTTTTCTCGCTGACACATCTCACAAAATAATGAAAGGAAAAAAAAGTTTATCGTTTGCTATATTTTCGCTGTTCACGCGATAAAAGTTCAGCATGAGGCATGACGTTCTACTTTATCACTTCTCTACTACCGACTCTATTATGCAATACAGTTGGAGACAGTATATACATATGCCATTGAATGTACCTGTAAAATTATATGACTGTACGACACATAGTTCAGGAGATATGACGTCATACACATTGAAAAGCGTAAAACGGATGTTTTTTTTACAAGGGAGCTCGATTCTTTAAAGAAACTGGGGTGGGGATAGAGGTGGATTACTGGCGAATGCTCTTAACAGTTCTAAAAATATAGCTACATGAATAAATTTGAGCCGGGTAGACGCAGTACTTCTTCACTTCCAAAAAGCGTTTCAGTCAGCCAAACCTACGCTTATTATTGAAAGTACGATCCTACATGATATCAAGAGGTACTTATGACTGGATCGAAAATTTCGTGCGACGGAGGAAACAGCATTGTATCTTAGATGGTGCCATCGACAAACGTAGCCATAACGTGAGATGTGCCACAGTGGACTCCTTGCTGTTCATGTTGTAAATTAATGACTGGAAGATAATATTAATAGTAATCTGAGACTTCTTGTAATGACGCAGTTACTACGAGGGGCGTTTAATAAGTAATATAACACTTTTTTTCTCGGAGAGTTTCGGTTGGAAAAATGCAGAGTTTGTTGTAGGACATCGTGCAGTTCCCGCTACAGACCCTGTAGTTTCACGAAGTTCCGATAGATGGCGACGCTATACGCAGCCTTCAAAATGGCGTCTGTAACGGAGGTGCGTTCCAAGCAGAGAGCTGTCACTGAGTTTCTTTTGGCGGAAAACCAGAGCATCACAGATATTCATAGGCGCTTGCAGAATGTCTACTGAGACCTTGCAGCGAACAAAAGCACGGTGAGACGTTGGGCGAGGCGTCTGTCATCATCGCAACTAAGTCGCGCAAACTGTCCGTCACCTGCTTGCTACCCTCAGGAAACTGAAGAAAGGACTTGAGCGTGTTCGTCACTACAAAAATGCCAACGAACTTCTCCTTCTCCATGACAACGCAAGACCTGACACAGGTCCGTGCACCCGACAGGAGCTCACAAAACTTCATTGGACCGTCCGTCCTCACCCACCCCACAGCCCGAATCTCACACCTCCCGACTTCCACCTGTTTGACCCCATGAAGGACACACTTCCCGGGAAGCTGTGCGTGGATGACGGGGACGTTATTGATGCTACAAGACGTTGGCTCTGACATCGACCGATAGAGTGGTGGGTACCACGCGGGTTACATAGAACGGAGATTATGTTGAAAAACATGAATTTGTAGCCAAAAGAGTGGGGAATAATATGATATATTGAAATCCTGAATAAAAGCAATTTTCTTTCTCGAATAAAATGTATTGCGTTACTTACTGAACGTCCCTCGAATAATCAAGTGCAGTCTGAAAGTGGCTGCAGAAATAGTCAGTCAGTTGTTGGAAAGATTTCAAAGTGGTGAAAACATTGGCTGTAAAATTGACGTGTTCACATAAGGCAAAAACCATTAACCAGTACCTACAGTATCAAGGAGTAACATCTGGGATCACTCAACTCGTATAAAACTTGCAAGTAATATTTTGTATTGCGCTCAATAGTTGCTAAGGGAGGTAGTGGACGTCGGATCATTGGTAGGATACTGTGAAAATAGGATAAGTCTACAAAGGAGATTGCTTACAAAGCACTTGCGCGACTCATCCTTGAGTATTGGCCAAGTGTGTGATACCGATACCAAATAGATCTAACCAGGGATATTGAACGTACACGGAGGAGCAGAGCGCAAATGGTGACCGGCTTGTTTCACACACGAGAAAACCAGCATTGAGTGAGAAATCTCGCCCCCTACTTATCGGACCAGCAGGGACTTCTAAGACAAAATCGGACCAATTACTACATGCGCAATGCAATGAAGGAGTCACTCTTTCCGCACTCCACACGCTAATGGAATGCGAAGGTTCTTTTATAGGCGGCACGTAGTACTAAATGCTTCCTTCCAGAATTATTTTGATCATTTAGTTCAGGAGCCCACACAAAGTCTAAATGATTGCAATAACCTACTAGACCTCTTAGAGATAAACAGTCGTCAGCAAATAGAGAACGCCATGATGGTTACAGGAATTGGTGGCCACAAGGTCGCTGTATTGAGTATGAATACCGTAACATCAAAATCCACCAGAAACAAACAGCCATCTACATAGATGAACATTTCGTCTGGCCTCATGGATGTAAAGCTCTCAACAGATTTTTGGACCACTTCAACTGTCTACATTCCAGCATTAAATTTACCATGGAGGTTGAAAGTGGTGGGATGCTTCCATTTTTGGACGTCATGGTTTACAAAAAACAAGATGGTACTCTGGGACATAGTGTTCATCGAAAGCCGACACACACTGATCGGTATTTGCATGATAAGATACTAACGCAGTGGCATCTTAGGGCTCTGGTGCGCAGAGCATATACTATTTCCGACGCGGACAGTTCAACCCGAGAACTTGCACATTTGATGGATGTTTTTAAGAACAATGGATACTCTGAGAAGCAAATTCGCCCGGCTGTGTTATTCGTTATGCTGGAGATATATAGTCAAGATTGGAAGAATTTCAAGTACTTTTAAGATTAAGAGTGTGTTCCGTCCACCTTCCAAGACCAGGGCATTACTCTTCTCTGTGAAAGATGATTCGGGGCTTAGGTTCAGTGTCAATGTGGGAAGGCTTACATCGGCCGTTCTGCCGCACAATTCAAGACAAGTGCGTGGAAAATCGCCGTCGTGTGGAGCCAAAGCAGCCGGAAAAATCGACAGTAGCAAAACATTACATAAAAGAGGGACATTGGATGAAATCTGACGAGACTGTGATAGCTGCCAACACTTCTGGTTTTTGGAACAGTGTTTAAAAAGAGGCAATCGAAATTAGGTGGGCAGAAAATGTGATTAATAGAGACAATGGCTTTCCTCTTAGCATGACGTGGAACTCTTTACTAAATTACATCAAAGCAGAATGTTCTTCGGTGCATCCAACCAGGGAGTTTGTAAATAGTCTTTGAGTGCGATATATCATTGCCGCCGGTGTTCTACAAGAACCGGCGCCGCCTGCACAGTCTTGGAGGGCAATAATTGTGACGGGCGGCGCATGCATCGTGTGCGGTACGAAGTCCTCCATAGGATGACGACTTGTAGTCTTGTCAACAGCTTTCATCGGGATTCAGTAGCAGCAGCAGCGTCCTCCTGAAGATGGTGGACAAATGGATCGCCGAAATATTGAATCAAGTTGATTATAGGATCTGTCAGCAAACCCGAGGAGACTTTCGAGACTTTCGAGGGTACAGACTCAATACAGTAAATGTATGGCCAGCATACCTTACATAAACATTTCTCAAAAACTAGGAGACTACTTAAGTCACATAAAGTGAAAGCAGCTTTCTTCACAAATAACAAACTACGACAGGAATTAGTCCACACGTAACGTTCAAAATACAGGGCGAAGGAAAACTGTGTCACCAAATTGTAACCTCGGATAGCTGATGCCAGTAGCAACCAAAATTACTAGTGTTGTGTAGGTCGACAACGCACAATTATTGAAGTACGGGAACTTGACGCCAGGCGCTCCGATTGGCCGCGGGATTGCCCTGTTGCCGGATGCTCTGGACAACGCATGACCGCGAATGCTTTGCCTGCCGGAGATCGCGATGTATCCAAGGCGGCCCGCACGGTCGGCGGTAACGCACCAGCCTTCCAGTCTGGGGGCATGGGGGCGAATCCGCCGGAGTCCATTGAAGTTTCATGATAAGACGTGCCGGGAACAAACCCGTCAACAGCTGTTAGTTCGGGTACAGATAGTCTTTTACAAATTGTGTCGGATCTGAAAACGGCCTTTTACGCCTCTAGGAGATTGTTTACTTAAAGTAGGTACTCGAACTGGCGACTTTCTGACGCCATTGCCTTGATGTGACTGGCGGCATGTTGAATGCGATCCATTAATTCCTCTTCGTTTCTAGGTGGTCCGCGTGCGGCGGGTGAAGAATCCCCACAGGAAAAAGTCCGGCGGCGTGAGGTCTGGTGATCGTGGGGGCCATGTCCTACTAGCGCCTCTGCCAATTACCTAGCCATCGAAGAGTTCATTTAAATACCCGCGCCCAGCACGACGGTAATGTGCGGCCGCCCAATCAAGCTGCAACCACATCCGTAGCCGTATGTCCAGGGGAACAACTTCCAGCAGGCCGAGTAGAGTTTCTTGCAACAGGTGAAGGTAATTTGCCCCGGAAAACAGAGGAGGTAGACGGACCAGCCCAATCAGATGGTCACCCACAATGATTGCCCAAATGTTGAGCGAAAATCGTTCCTGATGTCAGTGGACGTATGTGTCGTGAGGATTTCCCCTTGCCTCGTAATGAATGTTTCGAGTGTTGTAAAGGCCGTCCCGATGGGAGGTGCGCTCATCGCTAAACAACACAATGGTCGAGAAATCTGGATCTCGTGCAACACGTCGCAGAAGCCACCGGCAAAACCCTAGTAATTTTGGTTTCTACTGACATCAGCTATCCAGAGTTAAAATTTCGTGACGCAATTTTTCTCCACCTTGTTCGTACATTTTCACAATACTTGTAAGCAGACAAACAAAAATACCATCTCTAACATTCGCTTCTGTTAGGAGTCACTTTCGCCAACTCAGTGCGCCAGCGGCCCAGAACGAGGAGAGTGGCGGATCACATGGGGCGGATGCCCGAGATGCGGACATTGCAGCCACTCTGCAAACACCCTGGGGATAGCTGGGTGGGTACCCTCACATCACTGAGGAATGGACGCCTTGTGAAGGCGCGGCGAAAACTGATGGAACCGTACTGTGACTGGGGCGGAACGTCAAGAAGGTACACGAGAAGGCGTCTGAATTCTTCTGGCTCGCAGCAGCCGTTTTTACCTGTCTTAGAAAGCAAGAACCTGTCGACAATTCCAGCACCCTACAGGTGCCATGAAGGAGCATAACAAAGAGCCAAGAATTCGGACAGTGAGGTCTGTGGGACTGAAGAACTACTGAAGAAATCACCCTACTTAAAAAGATGTTTTCTGGACAGTAAGGTCATTGCTTATAAATGACGAACATCAGCAGATTCTTCGATGACACACAAATACAAGACTGTCGAGACCTCACGCAGAGAGAACAGTTACAAAGAAGTGATATGTAGCTGCTTTCAAGGCAACTTAGGAACGCAGAAAAGCATCGAAACGTCATGCTATCAACGCTGAGAACTGCCTTGCCACTGAAATCGTTAGATAGACGCCAATTCCCAAGCCAAAAAAATGGTTCAAACGGCACTGAGCACTATTTGACTTAACTTCTGAGTCGTCAGTCCTCTAGAACTTGGAACTACTTAAACGTAACTAACCTAAGGACATCACATACATGCCCGAGGCAGGATTCGAACCTGCGACTGTAGCGGTTGCGCGGTTCCAGACTGTAGCGCCTAGAACTGCTCGGCCACCCCGGCCGGCTCCCAAGTCAGATACCAGCCCACGAGACGTAGAAAATTTCTACCCTGCACAGGGTGGTCGTGAAACTGGGTGCTGGGTGGTATTCGAAATTCAGTCCGCCAATGACAATGCCGGGAGGGTCCGCGCCTGGTAGCTGAGTGGTCAGCGCGACGGACTGTCAATCCTAAGGGCCCGGGTTCGATTCCCAGCTGGGTCGGATATTTTCTCTGCTCAGGGACTGGGTGTTGTCCTAATAATCATCATCATTTCATCCCCATCGACGCGCAAGTCGCCGAAGTGGCCTCACACTGTAAGACTTGCACCAGGCGAGCCGTCTACCGGACGGGAGGCCCTCGTCACACGCCATTATTTATTTAACGCCGGGGGGAAGAAAATTTCGAAGAACCGTTAGGCTTAGAGAGAGATGAGGAGTGAGGAGTCGGGAGGCAGCGTGGAAGTAAGAGGACATGAGGGCTCTTTCATCCAAGCAGCTGACTCGCGCTGCACAGCACAGCACAGCACGACGAATGATCACGAATAATAATGGTGAGATGATTCATTCATTCTCCCCTCCACCCCCCCCCCCCCGCCCGTCCGTCCACGTCAAGTCAAATTGGCCCTGAGATTTATAATTTTTTTGTTTTGTGTGAAAAAGTTACTAAAATAAATGCAGTCATTGCATGTTTTATTTATCTGAACAGTCTGTTCCATTCGCTTATCAGTTTCCTACTTTCATAACATTTTGTGTTTGATTTCATTTAAATACTTATATTTACTAAATTTTTGACGCCCAACGTGGGGCTGCCTCATCATTCATCTACATGTCATTTCATATAAGAGAGGATATTTTTTTCGTTCACTACATTTTGACGCCCAGCGTGGGCGACCTCATTCGTAATTTTCCTGCTGGTATCATAAAGAATTCTCGATTTACAACAATATAAAAACATTCCAAGATTCATTTTGTCCGATTTTCGGATTGCAGTGTAACCTCAAAAGACAAGTCTACTGCAAGAGGCAAAGATGACACATGCAAAGGTGACAGAAAAATTTATGTAAACGAATACACCCGAAAATGTGAATAAATTCTCGAAACGTGTTGTGCCAAGAAAGAAAAAAAAATAGGCACATAGGGCCGTTTTTCATTATCCAAAATATTTTGCTGAATCCTAGCTACAAGGAGAGAAACGACAGTCGCAGTAAAATAAGAATAATCAGCGCTCGCATGGAAAGGTATAGCTGTTCATTTATTCGATGCGCTGTTCTAAAGTGAAACGGTCGAGTGATAGCACGAAAGTGTTTCTTTGAACCGTATGCCAAATGCTTGTGACTTACAGAGTAATTATGTGGATGAATGGGAAGTACACCGAGTCGTGCACTTCACAGAGTATGGATGCAGATGTAGAATAGTCGATGGCAGGTTCGCCGTCGATCGTAGCGGCTTAACGGTGCGTGTGTTTACCGGAGTGTAGTATAACATATACCTATATCCTATACTCCACCAGGACTTATATGTGTATGTTAATAGTTCGCATACGTATGTATCGAAAGTTTGATTTTGGAGATGCGGTAGACAGTCGACTGAAGCGGTCGAACGTTGAAGAGAGCTGGAGATTACAGTATTCGGTGAGCTAATGTGTGTAAGAAAGATACAAGCTGCTTCTGCATCTAGATGGGGAGCTTTGTAGAATTATGTTGTTGTGAAAGCGGGTATCACATTAGTTTCAGGTATGAATAAAAAGGGTGCGGGTTCATTTTGTGAAAGTAACGTGAATACGTGTGTGCTAAACGATTATTGTACAATTATACACTTACCGAAAGATAGAGGTAAATATTTAGCATCCAAATTGATCTTGGATCATCTTAAATGTGCAAGACTATTTTGGACGAATGACTGAATTGGGACTAAATTTTTGCATCTACATCTAAATCTACGACTACGCTCTGCAAGCCACCTTGCGGTATGTGGCGGAGGTTGCTCTTAGTATCACTGTTGCTCCTCCCTTTTCCTGTTCCACTCGCGAATGATTCGAGGCAAGAACGAGGGCTGGTAAGCGTCTGTGTGGACACGAACCCCTCTGATGTTAGCTTCATACTAACTTTGCGAGATGTACGTAGGAGAAAACAATATATTGGTTGACTCTCCTACGAACGTATGCCGTCGGAACACACCGTGATTCCAAACGAACCTTTTGCAGCTTCTGCTACTGGAGTTGGCTAAGCATTTCCGTGACGCTTTCGTGCTTACTAAATGAACCTGTAACGAAAAGTGCTGCTCTTCTTCTGATCTTCTCTATTTAGTCTATCAGTCCTACCTGGTACGGATCCCAGACTGAGGACCAATATTGAATGATTGGTCGAAAGAGTATTTTGTAAACCTCTTTCCTCGGTGGACTACATTTTCTAAGGATTCTTCCAAAGAATTGGAGTCTGGCATCTGCCTTACCAGCGATTAGTTTTATGTGGTCATTCTATTTGAACTCGCTCCGTGCACATGCTTCTAGATATTTATGGATATAACTGCTTCTAGAGATTGTTCTGAAATCCTACAATATACAGTAACCGGTATTTCTGTCTATTTTTGCGTTATACGTTACATTTGTTTATGTTGAAGGCCATTCCGTCTTATCCAGGAGGAAACAGGACCTGGAACAAAAGCTTGAAAAATTAGAAAGATACGGAGCGGAGAGGGGGCTGACAATAAATCGGTCAAAGACTAAGTATATGATAGCATGTAGGAAAAGGTATAGCGTAGGGGACAGAAGCATGACTTCGAATGGGAAACAATTTGAACGCTGCGAGAGCTCCAAATATCTTGGGTCACTGGTAACTGAGAATAATGATATGAGAGAAGAAATATGTACGAGGATTACAGCTGGTAACAGGAACTACTTCGCACTGATTATAGTATTTAAAGCAAGAAGCCCCAATAGGAATCTGAAGCTGACAGTGTATCGTACAGCAGCGAGACCTGTGGTGATGTACGGTTCGGAGACTTGGACAAGGACGCAAAATGATGAGGAGTTGTTGCTGAGATGGGAAAGGAAGATACTTAGGAAGGTTTATAAAAGACATCATATTTACGCCAGTGACTGTAACACGTTCTTTATTTCACGATTCCAGTTTCGGCCTTAGGCCATTATCAAGTGCAGATTTTTGTGACTTAAGCCATTCAACTTAAAATGAGCTGACATATTTATATGCCGTTGTCATTAATATTAAATACATTCGTGACGCTGTTACATATTGCGAGCACACATATTGCATCGTCACGAATGTATTTAACAGTAATGACAATTACATATAAATGTGTCAGCTCATTTTAAGTTGACATGGCTTAAAGCCACACAAATCTACACTTGATAATAGCCTAAGGCCGAAATTGCAATCGTGAAATAAAGGAAGTGTTACAGTCACTGGCGTAAATATGATGTCTTTTATAAAGTTCTACATGACTGTGAATTCCAGATATATATAAAAAAAGAAAAAACTTAGGAAAGTCTTCAGGCCAGTGAATGATAGGGGTTTTTGGCGAATCAGAAATAATAAGGATGTCAGAGAGTTGTACGAAAAACCAGATATCGTGACAGAAATAAAGAGTAATAGAGTACGTTCGTTGGGAGATGTAGAAAGAATGGTGGAGAGCAGCACAGTCAAGAAAGTTTTCAAAGGAAAACCAGATAGACGCCGTATAAGGGGCAGACCAAGGACCAGATGGCTAGACAACGTAGAAGACTTGAGAAGAACGGGAGTTAGAAGATGGAAAGCCAAGGCAGCCAGCACAGAAGAGTGAGCCGAGGTTGTGCAGGAGGGCAAGCCCCTACACGGGCTGTAGCGCCAAGGAGTAAGGAAGTAATTGCCATCCCGTGCACCAAGCGTCGATGCTCTGCATTTCACTACAATTTTCTAGCGTTACAGCTCCTCTGCATACAACAATATCGTCCGTGAAAAGCCCCATGGAACTTCCGACGCAGTCCATTTTATATATGTTGTGAAAAGTACTGATCCTGAAACTCCGTTGGGGTACACCGAAGTTAAGTTTACGTCTAGAGGTTTCTGTCCTTTGAGAAAGGCATGCTGTGTTCCGTTTGATAAACTCTTCAATCTAAACTCACAGCTGGTCTCATATTCTGTACGCTCGTATTTCGTTCCTTAGGCGGCAGAGCCATACGGAAGCCAAAGAACACGGCACCAGCCTGGGTGCCGATATCTCCTGCTTTCTGGGTCTCGTAGACGAACAGAGCGAGCTGGGTTTCCTACGATCGTTGTTTTCGAAATTCATGTTGATTTCTACAGAGGAAGTTTCCGGTCTCCAAAAATGTCACAATACGCGAGCATAAAACATATTCGAAACTTCTACGACAGGCTGATGTCGAAGATATAGGCGTCTGTTCGACGACCTTTCCTCAAAACGGGAATGAGCTGCTGTCTTTTCCATCCATTAGGAACGCTTCGTTCCTCCAGCGACCTAGAATACACTTCTGCTAGTCGCGAACTATATGTAAAACCGTATTGGTGCGCCGTCAGGTCCTGTGGTCTTTCGTCTGTTGAGCGTCTTCAGTTGCTTTTCTATCCTGTTGTCACTTATTTCGATATCTGTCAATCTGACGTTCGTGCGACGGTCCAACAGAGAAACTACAGTGAACCTTACTCAGTGAAACTGTTTTGGAAAAAAAGACTTTTAGTATATCGGCCTTCTCTGTGTCATCCTCCATTGCGACCCCAATGCGGTCACACAGTGCCTGGATAGACGACTTCGATACATTCACTAATTTAACGTAAGACCAGAACTTCTTAGAATTCGTTGTGAATACTTTAGAATTGGCTGAACGCTTCACGTATAGCTCTTCTTAGTTAATTTCGGCTTCGTTCAGTTTTGGCTTGTCTGTGAGGTTCTGACTACGTTTACATTTGCAGTCAAGCTCCTTGCTTTCATAGCAAATTTTTAACACTGCTGTCGAATCACAGCGGACGTTTTCCATACCTCACAAATCTGTATGGCACTTACCTGTCTCCAGCGTATTATACAATGTTGTTCAGCTTTGTTGATGCTTAACACAAATGCTCTTCAATTTTGCTGTTGCTCAACACTGTTCAGTGCTGGAGATGGAATTTTGATACTGACCGCTCAGCTTATCTGAAACATGTTTCTTGTCGCTCTTGCTAAGTAGAAATATATTCAAACCTGTCTTTGCGCTCCTACTCATTGCTGTATTCAGTGATGCTGTAAAGACATTATGATCACTGATTCCCTGTTCTACGTTGAGTTGAAAGGTTCGGGTGTGTTTGTCACCAGGAGATCTAGGATGTTTTCTTCATGAGCCGTTTCTCTGACTAACTGCTCACGGTAATTTTTGGATAAGGCATCTAGAACAATTTCACACGATTCCGTGTATCTACTAGATGGCTCTAACCACTATAGCCTGCCACTCTACAACTGGTAAGCTGATATATCCACCGAATACTGTAATATTTCTTTTCTCCAAGTTTCCCCTCAAATTGTCCACCGCTACCACTGCTGAGGGAGGGGGTCTACAAAAGCATCCAGTGAACGTGTTTGATCCACCTTTAATATTGTATTTTTACGACTATAAACGGGCCTACAACACCGGTTATCTTTGCGATATATATTCTAATCGGAATCTAGAATTTCATTGCTATTAACATTTTGATTCAACCTGATTTCCGTCCCTATAACTACGTGGACATTGTTACAGTTTATAAGAGAGACTAGTTCTGGGGGCTGTCTGAAGTTGCTTCTGCAGTTAATTAACGCTATCTTAACACTTTCTTTCTCCGGTTTGCCATAGCAAATGTTACATTCTTTAATTGATGGGGATAATATTCTTAACCGTGTGAAATCACAACGCCTCTTATCGGAAGTGTGGAGGCTGCTTCTGTCCTAAAATAACCCACGCGTGTTTAGCTACTCGTACACTAGTAGCTGCTTCCTGCGTCCAGTACACGCCTGACCTGCTAAGTGGAGGGAGGGGGTGGGGGTCCTATAGTTCTCCACCCGATACCGGAGGTCGAGAAATCCGCATCCAGAATCATCTCAAGCTCGTCTAAGCCTCCATTCGGCTCCAAACAAGAGGACCGGCATCGGTTGGGTGAACGATGCTGCAAAAGGCTAGTGGCTCTGCTTCCACCCCGTGAGCGACGCTATCTGTCTTCACGAAAGCAGTCAGCATTATAAACTATACTGATTGGTGAGCGCATCTTTTCAGTGACCCCCAAGTAATTTTTGACCAGTTTCAACTACTTATGAGGGCTGTTCGTAAAGTAAGGTCTGATCGGTCACGAAATGAAAACCACAGTGAAAATTAAAATTTTTTTATTCGTAACAGTTAGCCGCACCTTCTTAATAGTCGCCGCTCCGACTTACACATTTGTCGGGCTTGTACAAACTTTCCAGTACCCTCGTCACAGAAAGCAGCCGCCTGTACTCTCCGCCAATTCTCTAAGTTGCCCTGCCTTTCGTTGTTTGTACAAAAATGGCTTCATAGACAGCGGTTAATGTGAGTGTAGTGAACCACGGAGGGAACCAATTAAGGGCTGTATTGTGGGTGACCAAACACTTCCCATCTAAAATGCTGCAGGAGCGTCTTCTTTGCCCTACAGAATACGGCTGAAAGTTGTCTTGAAGAAATAAACGCACGACATTTATGTTATGTTGGCTGCGTAGTTTCAGGCGAAATCTCTCACCAGATCTACATACTTGGCGGGAGACAGTGTTGTTTTAGGCATTTCCACTTGATCACTTTCCGCTCTGAACTGAACAGAGCGAAGTGAAGCGATCGACAGGCACACTAAAGACACTGCCCAACACATCTGTACAAAGTTCCATCGTATTTTCACAGTGGTTTCCATTTCGCGCCTAATCGGACCTTACTTTCCCCATACATCTCGCTTGTTCCTGTGAAGATGTGCTAGTTTGTGTTAAACGGAGAGTTTTGTTTTTCAAAGAGAAGCTGAAGTACCATCCAATTGTTTCATATTTACTGGTGAAATTCATGTGCCAAGAGCAGTGAGGTCGATTTACAACATCCATAAGAGATGCAAACATCATTGTGACTCTTCGTGTTTTTGGTGTTAAATCTTAATCATTTAAGACATTTGTTTAAATTCAGTTAGACTGTAATAATTAAAACACTAGATCGCTAGAATTTTAGCACTGAATCATATTTTGAAGCGGGCAGCTGATTAATCATTGTGCTGAGTTTTCGTATTAGTAGCTTCTCTCTCTCTCTCTCTCTCTCTCTTTCTCTCTCTCTCTGTGTGTGTGTAGCACAACTGTGGATTGAGGTGTACACATTTTTGGGGGAGGGAACGGGATGGTGCTTTCTTTGTCAGATTTTTGTAGACTCTTGGCGTATCAGACAGTTCGTTTGGATCGATTCCTGCTGTAACTGATAGTTCCCTTCCCCAGTAGTCGCGGCAGCAAACAACCGCAAGCTGATAGCAACTAGCAAACAGCCATACCACCCAAGACCACCAGCCCTCTATTGAATATAGAAGGCACTGCATCAGGTGTACATGTGCTCCTGCATGTTACAGGGCACTGAGACTAGCATGGCCACCTACACTGGACGTTCACAGGGTGGAAACCGTTTCCATGGACTGATGTAACATGATACATGTTGTTACACTTGGAGAGTAGAATGCGATAAGTCGCGAACCAAATGAGGTAACACATTTCACTTGCGAATAGAGACCTCTGTTTAGGCAGGTGGTGGGAGTATTCTTGGGCCGACGAAATTTACATGCGGAGTAATGGGGCCTATGACTCGTCTGCTAGT
This sequence comes from Schistocerca nitens, assembly GCF_023898315.1. NCBI lineage: Eukaryota > Metazoa > Arthropoda > Insecta > Orthoptera > Acrididae > Schistocerca > Schistocerca nitens. Next base: position 170,252,479 of record NC_064619.1, read on the forward strand.
CTCTCTCACCAACGAATGATATAAAAATGTAATACACGAGAGTGCGTATCCATGTGTTGAATATAAACTGGGTAATTTGCGCTCCATTTTAAGAAAAAGCCAGTTTACCACTCATCTCAGTGTCGTGAAGTCACATCTCCTGAACTATATGTCTTAGAATGATATCATTTTGCAAGTACATTCAGTGGTTTATGTGGAAACTATCTGCAAACCGTGTTGCAAAAAGAGTTACAGGTAAAGATGGAATAATTAAAACGTTATGCCTGATGCTGAAGTTTGGCTGCATCAACAACGAAAATGTGGGAAGCGACAAATATTTTTTCTGACATCATTTTGTGCTGGGTATCATCGAGAAATAGCTTCGTAAAGTTTTGCAATTATGTCTGAAGTTTGTTGGCAGTCGCCTAGAGCTCTCGTTCTCTAATACTGGATGAATAAAGTCAGAGTATTTGCACATCTTCAGTTACATTGCCTCAGAAGAAACTCGTTGTTTCTGAGACACTTGTCTTCTGTTAACCTTTTAACATATGATTATATCTCTTAATAAATGTATTATGACAACATTTAAAATTTTTAAATTCATGAATAATTACGTGAAATATTGAATTTATGTTGCCCCTGGGCTGTGACTGGTACCTGGTTCCGGATTCCAGGATGGAGTTTTAGTAGTAGAGATTTCGGTACATAAAAAGATAACGCGTATTTACTACACGACTAAATGGCCCCAGTGCGTAGCATCATTATCAGAAATTCTTCTTGAAATTTCATGCACAGTTTATGAAATATGAGTATGATTGCCAATTTTTTTGAGCAAATTAAGTGTATTGGTTGATAAAGGCAGGAAAAAAGAGTACTCTATATGCAAATAAAGTATTATTTATTTTGCTTCATGGTTTTGTTTTAAATATATTTTCATTCCTAATAACTGTGATTGCTAAGTAGCCTCACACAATATTAGCAGTAATATTTAAGTCAAGATAAAAAAAAATTACTTTTTATTTAATTCAGAGATTTTTTTCCTTTGACCTGCCAGTTCGTATTCATCACAGAAAAAATTCACTCTGTGAATGCTTAAGTGGCAGGAATCAACAATAGAAAGGAAATTAGAATGAGATTTTCACTCTGCAGCGGAGTGTGCGCTGATATGAAACTTCCTGGCAGATTAAAACTGTGTGCCGGACCGAGACTCGAACTCGGGACCTTTGCCTTTCGCGGGCATGTGCTCTACCAACTGAGCTACCCAAGCACGACTCACGCCCCGTCCTCACGGCTTTACTTCTGCCAGTACCTCGTATCCTACCTTCCAACCTTTACAGAAGCTCTCCTGCAAACCTTGCAGAACTAGCACTCCTGAAAGAAAGGTTCGCAGGAGAGCTTCTGTAAGGTTTGGAAGGTAGGAGACGAGGTACTGGCAGAAGTAAAGCCGTGAGGACGTGGCGTGAGTCGTGCTTGGGTAGCTCAGTTGGAAGAGCACTTGCCCGCGAAAGGCAAAGGTCCCGAGTTCGAGTCTCGGTCTGGCACACAGTTTTAATCTGCCAGGAAGCTTCAGAAATGAAATTAATTTGTACATTTCTATGAAGTGATCACTTGCCTTGTTAAATATTTGCTGCCATTTTTCTTTAGTGGGTAAGTCTGCAGAACCTTCAGAAATATATGTGATCATACAACTGATTTAATAATGCAGTTTCCCCATAAAGTTAATCCATATTTAAAATGTGTTTTCGTAGCTTTAAATTTTCAACTATCTTAACAAAATGGTCAAATTCAACATTACTTTCTAAATTTATGTTGCTTGGTGTAAATAGCCAGTTGTGTCACTAAAATCAAACAATATATTTAGATACTGTAAAGCTTTGTCAACAAACAATAAAAAATTTTGTCAGTTTAACTACGCAGTTTAGGTGAAGACAACAGTTGAAATTTTTGCCTGATTCATATCGAAAGAAGAGACTTTGTTTTCCTTTTCTTAGTCCTTTTTTAAGATTATCCATGACATTATACACATCAAGAATTGTACTATGTTAAAGTTTTAGTTAAAAATTTAAAATGTGGCTACAATAATGCAAGTAAATTTCAATCAAGCCGTTTTCTATGCTCAGCATTAAAAAGTTTTGCTAAATCGTTGGACGGTTTTCTCCTAAACTTACAAGATAACTGCTGCTGGAATTCCAGTTTAATAATAATTTATTTTTACAGGGTAAAAGAGAGCGCTGTCTTTTCCACACATGGCCTTTCACCGCATGAAAGTCTCGTTCCATTTATTGTTTTTTTTTTTTGCAATCCTTCACTTTTTGCAGCAGAATAATAAATAAGAATAAATTTTCGAAATTACATTCCCTATGTCATGTGATAAAAGCTCATGGCATGTCTGATACAGGTAAGCACTATTTGTGCACCACATTTCCCTGAATCAAATCTAGTAACGAATCTCTCATATTTGTAAATAATGAATGGTTAACCCAATATTAGCTTTTGTATTGGCAGCACTTAGGCCAGATGTATTATGAAAAAATAACTTGTATTTTTCCATTGATGTCTGAATTGCTTGAAATATGCCGCCTGCAGAATCATCATTATTTTTGTAAAAATCTATTAACTTATTTTGAATACCATTTTTGGTTGTCAAATATTGTACCACTAATGGAAACATTTTTATGATTTCCCATGTTAGAAGCACCAGTCTGTAGGCAGCTAAATAAATTTGCTGTATTTAGATGGTTTAATGCATTTTGAATAGCATATGGCCACAGCACTTCTGTAACTATAACTTCCATTTTGGTTCTAGTCAGACGAATACTTTAAGTTGCCTCTAAATTAAAGTGGACGATTTTATTCACATTCACAATAGCGACCATATTCTTGTAGGACAAATTTACTTACAGTGTGATATGTTAAGGCTAGTTCAGCTGCGGTAATATTTTCAAGATCACTGCATGATGGACTTATAGATGCGGAAACTGATCCAGAGTCCAGACATTTTTCCAGGAACCGAGATTTTCTTTTTTCAATCCTAATTTATTTTCATGGTGCTTTGTTTCTATGTGGTGCTTAACCTGAAAATAACAAGAATAAATCGTTCACATCATTCACCACAAACCACCAGACCAGCCACCCATAATAACCATAACAAAACGTTCACTCATGTATATGCAACACATGCATCCACATAACATTTTTCCACTCACCTGTCCTGTTGCAACGGAAGCAATTCGAAATGTAGCGCCATATAATTTGCATTTTTCATTGTATTGTTTCGTGCATTGTTAGTTAGCTAAGCATTATGTTCGATTGCCAATTGACTTCCATATTTCTCTGATAGTTTTGTTTACGTACCATCTTATCAGTCTTTCTGACACATTTTTTCGGTGTAATATATTCATTATCTCTTTCATCCGTTTCACGTTTAAATTACGGTTTTAAGTTGTAGATGGAGTACTCTGTTTACTAAAGTTGTCTTTATCCATGAATCACTATTACACGAAGCTTTAAAGCGGAGAACCGAATTCCATTACACTCAGAACGCCTCACAGAAAACAAACAGACACACTACACAAAGCTTTTCCATGCTGGAATAGTGACACCACAGCTGTTTGACTGCAGAGGTTCGCAGCAATCGTCTGTTAAGGACAAGAAATGTTACGACTGGTGCCTATATGTAACGAATAGTACTTTGGAGGCCGTCGGCTAACTTCTCGTAAAATGAATAATCCACACAGAGATGCTTATGTACTTCTTACAGTCTAACAGACTCATATGCGGTATTACTAGTTGCAGAGGATATGAAATTAACGAGTTATCACTCTTTCTCCATTGAAATGTGGACACGAAACTTTGATAGCGACACTGTTGACATTCGAAGTTTGGTTGCGTTAAAAAAAAAATCAAATGTCTCTGAGCACTATGGGACTTAACATCTGTGGTCATCAGTCCCCTAGAACTTAGAACTACTTAAACCTAACTAACCTAAGGACATCACACACATCCATGTCCGAGGCAGGATTCGAACTTGCGACCGTAGCAGTTGCACGGTTCCGGACTGAAGCGCCTAGAACCGCTCGGCCACAGCGGTTGGCTTAAAAAAAAAGGCAAGCCTACTCAGTTCATGGCTCAGTTATTCATCCAATCAGTTAAACCCAAAATTAAGATTGCGTTTTGTGGTCTTTTAACGATTTATGTAAAATGAATTCTATAAAAAAATCAATTTATAATAAGTAAAGTATTTTCACATACTTTATTGTACTCACACAGTTTACAGAAGAATTGCCCGAAATAAGTACAATATTTCATTACAAAGTACGGTTGGCAACTCTAAATATGGGGTCTGTCCACACACACGTACATCAGATCACAGTAAACGCCTTCGTCAACTTCGCTGCGTTGGTATCCGTGTCATCTTTAACGGGAAGGACAATAAATAAGAAGTAAACCAGAAGCTTACATGACGAAGCCCCCAAACCAGACCCGGAATTCACGAGGAAGAAGCCACTATTCGCGCTGAGGATGGCGCGGATGCGTCAGGAATGTGGAAGCAAACTGCAGCAACTTTTTTGATGTTTGTCGATGCGCAAAACGGGCGAGCACAGGCTGGTGAGCCGGTCCACTGGCCTACTGGCGCGGCTTCCTGGTAGAGGGCGTCATCTGCGGCTGCGCAAACAGGCCAGCAGGTGCCGTGCCGCGTTTCTCTCTGCTGCAGTAGTGTGTTACCGCACGACGCCCAGCTGGTGCTACACACACAGGTGCACTGCCGCACATACCCAGAAAAACCCTCCACTTCGCGCGTATCTCTCTCTCTCTCTCTGTGTGTGTGTGTGTGTGTGTGTGTGTGTGTCTCGCGCACTGAGACACACACACATGCATGACAAAAGTCATGGGTGAGCGATATGCACATACCCAGATGAAGGTAGTATCGCGTACACAAGGCATAGAAGGGCAGCGCATTGGCAGAGCTGCCGTTTGTACTCAGGTCTCAGGTTTTGTATCCCGCCTGGATCTGCTCCTGCAAAATAGGCCGAGAGTGAAGGACGCGAGTAGAAGAAGGAAAAGGTGAAGTACTTCGGTACTGCGTATAGGTTAAAGCTCTTTTACTGGTGTATGAACATATACAAGTTATAGTATTGCTTATCTTTGCGTACAGATGAGCGCTTAAGTGCGAAGCCGTTCATGTATCAAAGCTATAAGTTTGTAGTAGTTGGACAAACTATCACTGAAGTAACAAAGGCGAAGTCTGGGATGGCTAGCCCCCTATGAAGTAGAAGCTACCCCCTATGAAGTAGATGCTAAGTTGCTTGGTCGTCTGCTCCTGATCAAATGGGCTGAATCTGGAGCGGCGCTCGTGGAGCTACACAGCGCCGGCTAGAGGGCGCCGTCGTCGGTGTCTGTGTCTTAGTGCCAACCTAAGAACTTGTACCTACGCCATGGCATCGTAACTATCGGTACCACATCAGGTCATGTGGGAAGGTTACCTATGAGATCATGGCCGTACAACGTGAATTGAACGCCGAATGTTAGTTGTATCTAGATGTTTGGGACATTACATTTCGGAAATCGTTAGGTACTTCAATATTACGACACCCCCAGAGCCAAGAGGGTGACGAGAATACCAAATTTCAGGCATTACCTCCCACCACGGACAACTCAGTGGCCGATTGTCTTTATGTAACGACTGAGAGCACGGCTTCTGCGTAGTGTTGTCAGTGATAACTGCGTGAAATACCCGACGAAATAAATGTGGGACGTGAGAGTGTAGTGCGGTGAAATATGGCGTTAGTGGGATGTGGCAGCAAAAAAATGGTTCAAATGGCTCTGATCACTATGGGACTTAACATCTGAGGTCATCAGTCCCCTAGAACTTAGAACTACTTAAACCTAACTAACCTAAGTACGACACACACATCTATGCCCGAGGCAGGATTCGAACCTGCGACCGTAGCGGTCGCGCAGTTCCAGACTGAAGCGCCTAGAACCGCTCGGCTACAGCAGCCGGCGATGTGGCAGCAGGCGAGCGACGTGAGTGGCTTTGCTCGCAGCACGACATCGTCTGCAGTGCCTCTCCTGGGCTCGTGACCATATCAGTTAAACCCTAGAAGACTGGATAACCGTGGCCTGGTCAGATGAGTCCTGATTTCAGTTGATAATAGCTGATGCTACGGTTCGAGTGTGGCGCAGACGCTACGAAGCCATTCAGCTGAGTTGTCAACAAGGCACTATGCAAGCTGCAGGTCGCTTCATACGAGTAACGGTGTGGGCTGTGTTTACATGGAATGGACTGTATCCTCTGGTCCAAAACAACTGATCATGGACTGCTACTTGGAGACCATTTGCAGCCGTTCATGGACTTCATGTTCCCAAACAACGATGGATTTTTTATGGCTGACAATGCGCCTTATCACTGGGCCACAATAGTTCACAATTGGTTTGAAGAACATTCTGGAGAATTCGAACGAGTCATTTTGGTCACCCATTTCGCCTGAGATGAGTCCCATCGAGCGTTTATGGGACATAATCGGGAGGTCAGTTCGTGCACAAAATCCTGCACCGACAACACTTTCGCAATTATGAACGACTGTAGAGGGAGCATGGACCAATATTTCTGCAGGGGACTCAGTAACGAGTTGTTGAGTCCATGCCATGTCGAGCTGCTGCACTATGCCGTGCAAAAGGATGTCCAACACGCTATTAGGACGTATGCCATTATTGTCGCCTCAGTATATTGTCCTAAGAAAAAATGAAAAATAGCTTCACTCCTACGATTCGATTAAGAATTTCAAGAGGTTTTCCTTTGTTGCGGGGAACATGCCGGAACTTCTCCCAAATACTCTCAGCGGGCGGGACAGCAGTATGGTGAGACGCTGGAGGACAACGGTTCAGATCCCCGTCACGCGATACAGATTGAAATGTCCCATAGTTTCCTTAAATCACTTGAAGCAAATTCCGGGATATTTCCTCACAAAGGGCAAGGCCGATTTTCTTTCTCATCCTCCCCAGGCCGATCTTGCGTCCCGTCCGGAGACCTTGTTGTTGACGGGACTTCAAACTGTAGTTTCCCTTTTCTTCAAATGATCACATTTGGTAACCTCTCCGCATTCTCTCAGGTCATCGTGATTTGGATGAAGAGAACTCAATTCCATGAAGGCTTGGATCGCAAAGAGCCCTTCAAGTTTAATAGCTGACCGCAAAGAGCCCTTCAAGTGTAATACCTCAAGGTATGAAAAGTCTAAAAATAATTATCCTTCTGGAAACTGAGAGCGATTGGCAGCTAACTACAGGACACTCACTGAAAATGAGAGGGAAAAATTAAAGGCAAAAAAGTAAATCCTTGTTTGTACAGACCTTTAGATGCTGTCACCAAAGCATCTTATTTCGAAATTTGTGGTAAGTTCCTATGGGACCAAACTGCTGAGGTCATTGGTCCCTAGGCTTACACACTACTTAAACTAACTTAAACCAACTTACGCTAAGGACAACACATATCCATGCCCGAGGGAGGACCCGAACCTCCGACGGAGGAGGCCGCGCGAACCGTGGCAAGGCGCCCAAGCCGGCGCGGCTACCCCGCGCGGCGAGCATCTTAAGTGAAGAAGATGTGTATAAAGAAGACACAAGGTAATTACAAAATAGATTTGAGCAGAAGGACTGGGAGAGGTGATGGAGTGAGGCAAGGCGAAACGCTTTTCAGTTTAGTATGCAGTCTGGCAATGGTTTCCACGTTGATTACGCACCGAGTTAAGTTAAGTAGGTGTTACAGTGGTCAGGGTTACATTACCTGTCAGATGAGAAAGGTGTCTCAGATAGGTTTACTGTAGCGCTGGGCGAACTACACTTCCGAAAAAGGAAATGGAACAGCCTCAAGCGCAAGACCATAATATTGACAAGTGAAGTGACAGGTAGTTCATCATTGTAAGAGTACATGATAACAATCTCAGACCAAATGAAACACACACGTCACAGTAAAAGGTGACCAAACAGTCGCATGAATGCACAGCGTATCCCTCCCACCTTCGACATGAACGTTGACGTATATTCTCGCCTGCAACGATCACAAAGCTGGCGAATGGCAAACTGTTGTAGAACGTACGAAGCATCTTGCGCCTTTTGTTGCCATTCGGCAAAAGTTCCTGCAGGCCCTGGAGAATGAGAAAGTCCCACCATGTCCCATAAGTGTTCAGCTGGCGAGAGATCTGCCACTGCAGCTGTTGTGCGCTAAGAAGAACACGTTGCGTCGCAGCAGCCGAGTTGTCCTGCTGAAAAAGCACATCATCTTCCTGTCGAAGAAATGGCTGTAGCATGGCGATGACGGGTTGTGCAATGTAGTGGGATCTGTTTACTTTACCCTGCAGAAACCACAAATGCGACCGCTAGTTGCAACTGAAGGCCCCCCCCCCCCAGTCACACACACACACACACACACACACACACACACACACACACACACACACACACAAGCCTGGGACGGGTGAATGCGCTATGGAATAGGTATGTCACCAAGTCTGCGCTGTACATGTGTACGTCCACCATTCGCATACAGACACAACCAGTTCTCATCACTGAAGACAACAGAGCGTCGTTGCACTCTCCAGTGAACTGTTTCACGACACCAGAACAGCCATACTTGGCGGTGTCGAGGTGTCGGTAGTGGCCCGGCCAGAGGCACAAGTGATCTTCGCCTTGCTGCAAGCAGGTGGACCCAAAGGTAGCTGATGACACAGCAGGTGCGCAATGGTCAGCCAACGCCGCTCGCACAAAGCGTCCAGCTTGACGTGCGTCTGTACTGCGGCGGATGTTCAGAACCCGGCCTACAGGCATGGGAAAGTTCCCCAGACCAGTGTTGATAGCAGTGACACATGTGAAGAAGTCTGTCGATATGTTCATCCAGCATCCAGCAGCACACAATGTGACCCCATTCAAATGGCTGAAGCGTTCAGTAGGAGAACGCACTCGACGTTGGGGCATTGTTGAGCCATAGAAAAATGCAAACACTGTTCACCTCGAAACTCAACACAGTTACTGCCTATAGAGTCAGAACAAAGATTGCACAGACACACTCCTTAGAGCTATCTGTTGGCCGATGGCTGTGACAAATGACTCACAGTATGTTCCACAGTATACACAGATTGATCCTGGTGCCACTGAACACAGTACTTGAGGGTGTCTGCTGCCCTCTGGACGACTTCCTGTAAGAAGACTCTTGGACCACTTGCAGACACTACATGGAGCTGATGGGATCAATTGGATGAGTTTGCAGCAGCTAAACAAAGAAGGACGTTGATTGTAAAACGTAAAATTATGTTTTCTTTTATGGATTCAGCAAAGCTGTACATATAATGTTAAGCTGGGTCAGTGTGAAACTGTCGGAAGGAAAGTGTTAGAATGATGCAACGTGTCTTAAGAATATTGTAGACTGCGCAGATATGAACCCCTGTCTAGAAAATTTCATAGGAACTTTGGATGACGTTTTGATTACCAGTTACTGTACGTCATATGCAGGATGTCACTTACTGTTACTACCAGGAATAGCTCCGAAAGTACGAGGGACAACGGAGGCCATAATATGACGTTGGTTTTTTGTTGCTAAGTTGTGTCGCGCCAGGGATATGAAGGTCAACTTTGTCTTTTTAAAGGGGTGCTATAGTTTGGTATTTATTTTTTGATAACGGACATCGAGACGAATCCAATGATGTGTAACAGCAAGGTCTTTGAAGGTCAACGAAGGTCACAAAGGTGACATCAACATCCATCTACAGAAGTTGTTGGAAGTTATGACCATTGGTTTCAATGCAATGCTGCAATCTTCTTGTCGGCCGCGGTAATCGAGCGGTTCTAGGCGCTTCAGTCTGGAACCGCGCGACCGCTACGGTCGCAGTTTCGAATCCTGCCTCTGTCATGGATGTGTGTGATGTTCTTAGGTTAGTTAGGTTTCAATAGTTTTAAGTTCTAGGGGACTGATGACCTCAGATGTTAAGTCCCATAGTGCTCAGAGCCACTTGAACCATTTCTTATCATGGATTTAGTGGTATTCCTTACCACAGCGACACTTATCGAAGCACATCCTCTGACAATTCTCTCTCGTATATCGTGCAAATAGTAAATATTCGCCGAATACGGCGTATCAAAATTGTTCAAATGGCTCTGAGCACTATGGGACTTAACATCTGAGGTCATCAGTCCCCTAGAACTTAGAACTACTTAAACCTAACTAATTGAACGACATCACACACACCCATGTCCGAGGTAGGATTCGAACCTGCGACCGTAGCGGTCGCGCGGTTTCAGACTGTAGCGCCTAGAACCGCTCGGCCACATCGGCTGGCTACGGCGTATCCATCTAACGTGCCACTGACATGTAAACACCATCCGACGGTTTCCCAATGCAACACAAATAGGAATAGTAAGACTAGGATCGTGGAATGAAGCGAATGTGGATTCGTCTCGACAGCCGCTATCAGAAAATAAGTACCAAACTATAGCATCCCATAAAAAAAAAGTTGACCTTCATATCTCTGACGCGATCCCACCTAGCAACAAAAAACCAACGTCATATTATGGCCCCCGTTCTCCCATGCAACATTTGTCCCACAAACTTTTCAGCTACTGTCATACTTGCGGAGTTATTCCAGGTGGCAATAGCATCCTGTATAAGATGCGTTACAACGTATTAAGAAGTATTCAACTTTTTTTTTTCAATCAAGAAATTCGCTTATCACGTTACTAGGGTGTGAGGTTCCTGGTTAATTTTCTCGCTATATTTTTTAAGTCATAATTAATGTTCACGAAATGTTCTTCTCGCTGATTCCTGTCAAATACCTAATTGTCTAAGGATGAAGCTAAAGCTATTGCTATCACCTAATAATGAATCGCGAGACTCCACGTGCATCAGCACGAATAAAAAATTGAATAAAAGCAAGAACAGCACTGTTTTCGGGCATTCTGATGCGTGGTTGGATTTCAAATTGTTGGCTACAGCACAGTCCAGAGACCAACCGACGCATCCTGTGTGAAGTTTGTCGCAAGTTCAATAACGCAGGCAGAAATTTACCGTGAAATAATATTTCTTTCTCACTGCAATTTAATCTTTTCACAAACTGAGTTTATTGCAGAAAAAACCAAAATATCATTTCTCGCTATTTAAAATCGTTCATTATTGAAATGTTTCTGTGTGAGGGTTTAAGTGCATAATATTTAAAGCTGCTTCTGCGAATATTATGATCGCAGACTGACAAAATATTCTATTGTAGGTTACCATCAAAATCGACTGCAGAACAATTTTTAAATGTTTAAAACTAGGTCGCCTAACCCAAAATTATTGAGTAATCACAACCAATTCACCCGAAGTCAGTTCTTTATAAGTCGTCACATGCTAAAAAGTTTCAGAGTCTCGCGATCGGTACACACCAAATACTTACAAGTCCACCACCAAATACTTAGAACGTATTTCTGATGCACCTGTTGCCGCTCATACATCCTGTCTTTTCGCGAACCCCACTCCAACTGACTTCCGAATGCAAAGCGTGTGCAGCACGCATATTGTCGCCATTACTTATAGCCTCGCACTAACGTGAGTCAAAACTGTCACGCTTCAGTCTTTCGAAGGAGTACCTAAAGCATTAATATAATTTTATAGATTGCACGTGAATTTGTCACCTTTCCAAAGCTGATCGCAGTTTCCGAGCAGCTTGACTGGTTTTGTCACAATTAGCGTTTTTGTTCATACGCTTGCTGGTTTGTATAGTTATATCATCAATAAATATTGAACAACTAAACCAATTACAGTCATATCTACATTTACATCTACAGCATACTCCGCAAGCCACCTAATGTTGTGCAGTGGAAGGTACTTTCGTATCACTCACTATCTGATCCTTCCAACCCTGTTCCACTCGTGAATAGTGCATGGGAATAATGATTTTTTATACATCCCTAATTACACAAATTTAACAATGTTGCCGCTACTTTCACTATTTCATTTACGGGAAAAATCACTTTTTCATGCATAGCATACAAATTCCGGCTTGTAATTTAAAATACCTTACATTCATGAACAATCTCTCATAAAATTTCAGTAGTACTTATAACACTAATGTGCCGTGAAACACACTAATGTTACCCTCTGAGAGGTGTGTATAATGGACAAGGGTATCGGATATAATTTCGATTTGGGTAAAATTAACAAAACAACCAAATGGGCTTTAATCCTGGGAGTTCATTGTGGAGAGTATTCATTACAATTTAAAAGTCTGCAATAAACCTGCCCCATGACTTATGATTGTGGTGGCAGTAAGTTCGACACAATCTACCTAGTTCCACTGGATTGCTTGCAGGATGGTAGGCCGAAATACATTCCACTTGAATGCCATTCTGTTCCATCCCTTCGTTCCATATTTTTGAAATGAATTGGGGTCCATTATCAGATAGTACTGCCTTTGGTTTTCCTATCACATTGAAACATTCAGTCATTCTATTAAATACTGCTTTTGCAGTAGCTTTCCTAATGGAAAAAAGTGTGAAAAACTTCGAAAATACTTCTAATACCACTACAATGCAGGTAAAATTTCCGGAAGTTTTCAGGAGAGGCCCGTACAAATCCACTGACAATAAATCAAGAGTATCTTCTGGTACGTTGTTTTGCATGCTACCTTGGCTGGTTCGATTTGTGACTTTTGCCCTCTGTCAAATATCACATGACTTAATTCGATCTGTCACTTTCTTTATTGCACTGATATTTATTGTTATTACGTCAGAAAGTTTTTCGATATACTTTTTCTGACCACAGTGTCCTATGGTGAGGTGAAAATAGTCAATTACTTCTGTCTCAAATTGAGATGGCCAGCACACTTTCCACTCCTGTCTACTCACATCTGTTCGTTTGTATAGAATATCTTTGAAGATCTTATAATACTTACTAATTTGAGGATATTTGGTATTATTAAAATTTACTTTAACTGACTTCAAGACTTCGTCTTCATTTTGGTAGTATCGTATAGTTTTTCAAATATGTTGGATTTTCTTTTTCCCCTATACCGCTTTGATGAACCTCATATGGAATGTGCCATCTTCGTTATTTTCCTTTGGCACACTGTCTATGCCTTCAGGTAGTTGGATAGAGCATCTGCTACGTGATTGCACTTCCTTTAACATACAAAATATCGTAGTCCAACTGCTGGAGGCACGGTGCTCAACGGCTTATCTTCCAGTAAATAAGCGGCAGATTCAGAAGGATGAAGAAACTTGCACAGGATAGAGTGGCATGGAGAGTTGCGTCAAACCAGTCTCAGGACTGAAGACCACAACAACAACAAATAAGCAGCAGTCTTTAAGAAACGTCAACGCTTTGTGATCAGTATGTTTAATTGTTTTATGCCCCCACAAATAATTTCGAAACTTTTTCGAACCCCATATCATTGCTAGAGCTTCCTTTTCTGAAATGGTGTAATTTATTTTGACCTTAGTCAGGGTTCGACTAGCGAAAGCTATTATTCTATGTTTCGGTTCTACTGTATGTATGTTTTCTTGGAAAATTTCTATGCTGATCCCATATGCACTGCTATCAGTACCCATATGAAATGGTTCACTCAAAACAGGGAGATGCAAGATATTGTTCCTTATTAATTCATTTTTCAAAATTTCGAAATATTGTTGGCATTCCTCTGTCCAAATGAATGCACTATTTTTCGTAAGTAACCCATTTAAATGAGGACTATTAAATGCTTGCCCCTTCGCGAATTTGCAGTAACATCTGCAGAGAGCCAGATACGCTTTTAATTGCTTTCGGTTCTTAGGTGGTGGGCATTTTTCAATGGCATTTAACTTCTCTGGGTCCCTTCCAATCCCAGAAGTGGTAATAATATGCCCCAAGAATTTTATATCTTGTTTTACGAGTTTGCACTTCTTCAGTTTTAGTGTCATCCCTCCTGCTTGAAAAGCAGAAAATGTTTTGTGTAATAATCCACAGTGTCCTTTCCAATATTCCGTGGCAATCAAGTTGTCCACGTTTGTGGTCAATCTGGCACTTAGTTCCCTTCCTAACACACAATCTAAAGCCCTAATGAAAACTAAGACAGAAGTATTAAGACTAAAAGGAACGACTTTATATTGGTAATATTTTCCCGCATGTAGAAATGCAGTATACTTTTGAGAGTCTTTATGGAATGGAATTTGCCAATTCCCCACAGTGAGATCTAAGCTAGTCAAATACCGCACATTGTAGTACTTTTGCAACAGTTCGTCTAAATTTTCTGGACAATCTACTTTTCTATTGACCACCTTGTTTAGTGTTCATGCATCGATTACTACTTGCACGCCTCCATCTTTCTTGTTTACAATAATGAGAGGGCTATTATACTCACTATTTCTGCTTTCGATAATTCCCCATTTAATCATTTTGTAGATTTCCGTCTTCACGGCTTCTCTCTTAGCTAGAGGTACTGGATAAGGTCTCACGAAAAATGGTTCATGTTCTATTGCTTCAATACGGTATTCAAAGTTCTTTACTACTCTCAGTTTATCTGAAAACACTTCCTGGTTATTAGTCAGAATGTTAAACAGATCTGTTTTCTATTCCTGTATCTCTCTAATAATTTCCTCAAAAGTTTCTAGTTTTAAGTCATCTATCATTGCGTTCTTTATATGGTATATTTCATATAAATTGGACAAACCATTGTTTCCAGAGTCTAATTGTAATAGCAATGAATCAAATATGGTGTCCTGTGAAATTTCGTTCTCCTCAAATCTACTTTCCAGAATATCAGATTTATTATTAATTTTGACATACTCACTGACCCCATCCACTGATACTACGTTTGTAAGTTTCGCTTAAGGCATCAGTGAGTTATTAACTTTTAAATATCATTTGATATCTTAAATGTTAAACATCAAACAACTTGAGATCTAAATCTCGTAGCCCATGCACTCTTCTAATTTTTGTATTTAAATTCATATCACTGGCTTCTCTGTCACTGGTTTGATTTAGTTTTTATTTAGAGTTTCGATTATCTAATATTTACTTTGTTCAATAAATTCGGCCATGGCGGCTACCTTCCGAAGTTCACTCAAATGGTCAGGTTTTTCCCGCTGAGTGGTCAGAGCCTCTGCTACCTGACCTGCACTTAGGATTCCTCATACTTTGATGTACAGGTCCATCATCACGCCTCAATGTTGCTGTCACCTACTGACGCCACTGCAAAGCTTGTTCGGCCCAGCGGATTTCTTCACATATAGCTTTGCGAGATTCAAAATCTCTCTCACTTCATTCTCGGGTAACCATCTTTTGTCAAGACCTCTGTGCAAATGGTCTTATCAGACAATTCCAAGGCAGCTGAATGTTTAAAACCTGAACACTCTGAAGATTGCTAGACGGATGCTCTCACACTTCCCAAATTTTCGGGCGTTGTTACATTCTGAGGTCTGCTAGCTGATTTTATTTTCGGTGGAGTACCTGATACTCTAAAGTTTGATACCTAAACTTGAAATTTTTTCATCAGAAATAGAATTGTCGGCCATGCTAGAAACGGACGCCAAATGCTCACTGATTAGTAATCACAGAACCACCTTTACGAATATACTCCTCGACACACTCACTATGATCACCTAGTCAAGTCATTGCGCCTGCTGAAAATGGCATGTACACCGCTATCGATCGATACATCCTCCATGTCAGCAGCCACAACGAAACTGATTCCATATACGTGAGGTCTTTTTGCCGGACCCTGTATATTTTCTCCTTTCAACAATTAATTTCAATATATCCTGTGTTATCTAAGGATTTCTACTAGGCCTTATCTTTTTACCTTTGTGATCCTTGTTAACTTCTCTGTTTCGTCTCTCGAAGCTTCCTATTTATCTTCTACTGTGTTCCTTACTCCTGTTGCATTTCAACAATGGCTAACGCACCCTTTGAAACTCTAAACAGCCTCTGATTCTTCCAGTTTATGTAGGCCTTGAAATCGTACCATTTTGCACTTTATTCAGTTTCAATATGCAGTTCATAACCAATAAATTATGTTCAGGGTCCACATCAGCCCCTGGAAACATCTTACAGCTTAAACTTTGTTTTTGAAATCTGTCTTACCATTATACAGTTCATCTGAAACCTTCCACTGTCTTCACGTCTCTTCCACGTATATAACCTTCTTTCATGATTCTTAGACCAAATGTTACCAATGGTTAAATTAAACTCTGTGCAAAATTCTACCAGGAGGCTACCTCTTCCACTTCTTTGCCCTCTCAATAATCTTCTACTAATTTTTCTCCCCTTCGCTTTCCTACTATCGAATTTCAGTTCCTCAACACAATTACATTTTTAACTCCTTTAACTATCTGAAAACTTTCTTTTCTTTCGTCATAAATTTCTTCAATCTCATTATCATCTCGGAGTTAGTTGGTGCATAAACATGTACTACCGTGGCAGATGTCGTCTTCGCGTCTATCTTGGCTACGCATTTGCGTTCACTATACTGTTCATAATAGTTTAGCTGCAGTCTTCTTTTCTTATTCATTATTAGATATATTTCTGCATATCTGTTATTTGCTTTTGTATTTAAAACCCTGTACTGATCTGACCAAAAGTGATACTCTTCCTACCACCGCACTTCACTAATTCCCATTGTATTTAAGTACAATCTACAACGTTTCCTTTTTAAATTCTCGAAACTACCTATCCGATTAAGGAAGCTACCATTCCAGGATCCGACCCGTAGAATGTCAGTTTTCTTTTTCGGGTGGTGATGAATCGATATTTGTTATGCAAGCTAATGTACGCAAAATAAAAGATAGCGGTTGGGTAGAATCGAGTTTATCATTGAAATCGAGACATCTGGCATGGAAGATGTATGGAAGGAGCTGAAAATAAATAAAGTAAATTACTACTATTGAAGAGAAATATAAGGAACTGAAGTTACAGGGAAAAAACTAATTCTATCCAGCTATCGTACCAATGTTTAGTAGTCGTCGTATCGGCTGCGTTGATCGTCTCTTGTATCACCTGATAACTTCTGTTGGACACTTTTCAACTGCCGCCTAAACGTACATCTCTTCACTAATGTTCACTATGTGTAACTTCGGTCTAGCCATTTCCCTTTTTAAATTTTCTAACATGACACGCCCCAACGCGTAGAATGCTTCTTTTGTTTTTCCTGATGACATCCTCCTGTATGACGTGTTAATTATTTTGCATGACTTACTGATTTGGCGATTTATGTGGAGGAATAGTTTCCTAAAAATTAATGCTAATGCTAAACGGCCCTTCTCATTCAGAATAATTTGCACGAATGTTAGCATGGGTCTGTAATGGAAACCTCAGAAATGCGAATAGTTTTCCTTAGTGGTAAAGTATGAGACTGTGAAAGACGCCTCGCAGATTGTGGCTGTCAGTGCCATCTGCCGGAGAATGTCGCTGACTGCGTCCGAGTACACACGCCTTGCTTGAGAGGTCGCCACTTGGCATACTGCAAAAATTCAGCCTGGAGACTTCAATGCATGGGTGGAAGAGTAACCGTAGTGGAAGCATGAAGATTACACTGCTATCGTTATTTAACGTTGTTTGGTTTCTTTCTCTTAAGTGTATTCATCTCAAGAGTAAAAAAAAAAAAAAAAAAAGATTTTTACCTTTCCTACCTGTAACTTCATGTCAAAATCACGAGTAATTATTTTCTGAATGGCAAAGAAAATTTTAGTACAGTACACGTAGTGGATATTCATATTAAAAAACTTTTCTTGTTTTCGTCTGTAGTACAAAGACCGGTTTGATGTCGCTCTCAAACGGTGCAAGATTCTTTATATCTTACTACTGCAATCTGTATCCGTTTTAACATACTTAATAGAATCAGGTCTCGGTCTCCTTCGACAGTTTTTACTCTCTCTACTCTCCACTAAACTGAAAAGCCAAAGGACGTATCCGATTCACGGATTCTTTTTTAATCAAGTTGTGCTGTAATTGTTCTTCTCAAATCATTTCAGAGACTCTTCATTAGTCATCAGATATACGCATCTTATCTTCAGTACTCTCACGTAGCACATTTCAAAAGCTATTATTTTTTCTGAAGTCCTTATCGCCCACATTTCAGCTTCATATAAGGTTACACTCCAGACAAATACCCGCAGAAAATACTTTCTAACACTTCAGTTTGCATTAGCTGTTAACAAATTCATCTTTTTCATAAATGCTTTTCTTGCTGTTGTCTGTCTATATTTTATGTTCCCTCTACTTCGGTCATCGTCTGCTATTTTGATGCTCAAATAGCAAAATTCGTCTCCTGCTTTTGATGCCTTATTTTTGAAGCTAATTTAATCCTGACTCTTACCTGATAATCTCTTTTCAGGACACAATCCAATCATTTCCTCCGATCTGTGCCTCATCTAACAAAATTTTTCTTTGGAATGTAGTCTTTATAAAATTTATGTACAGAGTGCTTTGTTTAGTTACATATTACAAAAGTTGATGCGTATATGTTTGTTTTTTTCCGCATCTTCTCCTAAATCACTCGACTGATTTAGACAACACTTGGTACACATACACCTTGCTATCACGTAACAATCGCTGTGGAGGTAAGACCACCTACCAGTCATAGTTCACGAGATGTGGCAACATAAACAATGAGATGCGTGAATAGCTGCCCCATCATCATGACGTTCAAATTTAGTACTTTTGTGCTGCTAACTGTATTTGCAATAAATTTCGCAGACAGTGTTAATGTATGCCGCTAAATGAACCTACAAAATTATATCATGGTACCATTCATAGTTCAGGGGATATTACATTGGTGTCCAAAATTAAAGCAACAAACCGCTATTTTGCCGTCCTATGTCTAACTCACGCCATAATTACACAAACTGTCAATCAGATGTCCGCACGATCGTGTTCTGCACGGGAGATGGCCCAAGTCCTTCGGAATGCACAATCGACACGAATGGATGCAGGTGATTAAACAGGATGCTTACGTACGTGTCACCTGTCAGAGTCGTACATAGTTCCATGTCATTCCAAGTGCACACGCCACACACCATTGCCGAGCCTTCACCAGCTTCAACGTCAGCAGTGTCTATGGATTCATGAGGTTGTCTCCATATCCGTACACGTCCATCTGCTAGATACAATTTGAAACGAGACTCGTACGACCAGGCAACACGTTTCCAGTGATCAACAGTCCAATGTTGGTATTGACTGACCCAGGCGAGCTGGAAAGCTTTGTGTCGTGCAGTCATCAAGGGTACACGAGTGGTCCTTCAGCTCCGAAAGCCCATATCGATTATGTTTCGCTGATGGTTCGCACGCTGACACTAATTGATGGCCCAGCATTGCAATCTTCAGAAATTTGCCGAAGGGTTGCACTTCTGTCACGTTGAACGATTCTCTTCAGTCGTCGTTGGTCCCGTTCTTGCAGGACCTTTTTCCGGCTGCAGCGATGTCGGAGATTTGATGTTTTACCGGATTCTTGATATTCACGGTACATTCGTGAAATGGTCATACGGGAAAATCTCCACTTCACCGCTACCTCGGAAATGCTGTGTCCCATCGCTCGTGCGCCGATTATGACACCATGCTCAAACCCACTTAAATCTTGATCACGTGCCATTGTAGCAGCAATTATCGATCTAACAACTGCACCAGACACTTGTTTTCTAATATAGGCAGCGCCCTATTCTTCCTGCTTACATATCTCTGTATTTGAATGTGCATGCCCATACCAGTTTCTTTGGCGCTTCAGTGTGTTTGTGGTGTAACAAAAAGGCTGCTAAAGTTTAAGATGTTAGTTCAAGATTCACTTTTTGAGCAGTTACCTCGATTTTCCCCCGAAATTTTGAGTAAACTCAGTTCTTTCATAAAAACATCAAAGAGTTCGCAAGACGTTATCAGAGCCGTTGCGATACCGAACGATGGTAGACTACTATTGCTCGTTTCACCGAGACGTACAATATACAATTAGACAGAGAAAAAGCTACATCACATGCTTTAGAAAGAGGAGAGGGACTGTAAACCAATGGTAATACGTAATAGCGTAGTGTTTCCATGTTCTTACTTCAATGGAGGATACGCTGAGTGAAGATCAGTTTGGTTTCAGAAGGGGATTGGGAAGAGAAGCGATTCTGGCACTGAGACTTCGTATCGAAAAGCAATTAAAGAAAAATAAACCAACTTATATTGCCTTTGTAGACCTGGAAAAGGCATTTGATAACGTTATCTGTCAAGAGATGTTTAGAGTGCTGAGGAAAAATGGAATGAAGTACAATCCGTGTGATACTCAGTTTCTTTAAGAATGAGGTGGCAGTGATTAGGAACTGTCACCAGGAAGAAGAAGAAAATATTAGAAAAGGGGTAAGACAAGGATGTCCTCTCTCTCCTCTTGTATCCAACGGTTAAATCCAGGAAGCTATAGACCAAGTTCAAGAAACTACTGAGGTGGGGATCAAAATTAATGGACAGAAGATAGACATGCCCCGTTATGCAGATGATATTGCTATAGTCACGGAGACAAAAGAAGAACTAGAGGAAGTCCTCAGAACAATGGAAAGGATTCTATGCAGCCAGTATGGACTGAGAATAAACATTAAAAGACTTAAGTGATGGTATGCAGTACAGGAGCAGAATATGAACCTCTGAGAATGAGAATTGGAAGAGAGGAGCTGGAAGTGATAGAGGAATTTACTTAAATGGGAAGCAAAATCACAAGGGATGGTAGAAGCCAGAAAGAAGTTGCGAGCAGAATACATATGTCCAACATTGCATTTAATGGGGAAGGAACTTACTCACTAGCAAGAGCATCAGTCTGAAAATAAGGGAACGTGTCATGAAAGCTTTCTTTTGGAGTGTGGCCCTATGCGGATGTGAAACTTGGACAGTTGGAAGAAAAAAGAGAAGGCGGCTAGAGGCCCTGGAGATGCGGTGCTATAGAAGGATGATGAAGATCAGCTGGAGAGACGAAGTAACAAATGAAGAGGTGCTTAGAAGAGTACAGGAAACCAGATCTCTGTGGAGCCACAACCAAACAAGAGGAGACAAACTTGTAGGACACATCCTAGACACAAAAACATCATTGGAACAATAGCAGAAGGAGCTATTGAGAGAAGGAATCCGTGGGGACGACCAAGGATATCATACATCAACAGATCATGAATGACGATGGATGTAACACATTCGTGGAAATGAAGAGGAAGGCAGACAGAAGAGAGGAATGGCGCTCTGCTGCAAACCAACCTCAGGGTTGAACACTAGACGAAGAAGAAGAAGAAGAAGAAGAAGAAGATGAAGGAGAAGTAGAAAAACTTCAATAAATGGCTCGTTCATATTTAAAAATTAAATTAGGCCTACTTTTCACTCCACTTACAGGCTGGCAATTAAAATTGCAAGTCCAGAAAGGGTACAATGTTTTCAGTGAGTGAGAGATATGGAGAAGGTCCGGGCAACAGTCGAACACGCTCTACACTGAGGTAGGTCAGGACAGCATAGGTAACACGTGGTCATGCGTTACCTTGCTAAAAGAGAGAGACCTCGAAGACAGGACACTGCCACCGACCTTAACACGGCAGAATTGTAATGGCTGCGTGAACCAGAGGTGATAGCGTTGTTTACCCAATGGCATGCCATACCATCACACAACGTGATGGGCCTGTATGACTACGACGAATGCAGTATGACGATATTCGTTCTCCTTTGAGCCTCCAAACATGCATACGTCTCACCTGGTGCTGCACGCAGAACCGACTCGCCTGAAAAGACGATGCGGTTCCCTCTTCTACCTGTTGTGTCGCGAGCGCACCACTGTTAGGGCACACTCTTTGCTGCTGCATCAAGAGAAAATGTAAGACAAATGGGTAGCTATTTCAGCGAAGATTATCAGGAGCTCTTAGTTCGTGGGTCTGGAAACAACCTGGTTAAAAATGTAAACTGCAGTATTAGGGATGACCTGAAAAAAATAGGAATAACCAGTGTGCACAAACGTGTGGGTCTTGTAGAGGTCTTGTGAAACCATGGCTGGCCTCGGGTTAACGCCCTGTGAAGCGAATGAGCACAAAGCTGGGTGGGCTCCTTGCCTTGGATGAGATATCTCATGTTAATGTTGTTCTATAGGAAGGTCGGGATATACTTCTCTTGGTCTACAACTGAATAGCAGGGCTGCAGAAAAGTTAGCAGATCTATTAGAAGAAAGCTTAGACAAACCTCCAGCAGACAAGGAAAAATCCATGTGGTTGTTGAGGTAAAGTGAGACAAATGTTTTAGGCGAAATTCAGACAAACAGCATTAACGAAAATTAAGTTGACAAACTACCACTTCATCACTTAAGACACAGAAATGGAAATTATCCTGCTACATCAAAATATACACTATGTGATCAAAAGTATCCGGACACCTGGCTGAAAATGACTTAGAAGATCGTGGCGCCCTCCGTCGGTAATGCTGGAATTCAGTATGTTGTTGTCCCACCTTTAGCCTTGATGAAAGATGACACTCTCGCAGTCATACGAACAATCAGTTGCTGGAAGGTTTCTTGAGGAATGGCAGCCCATTCTTCACTGAGTGCTGCGCTGAGGAGAGGTATCGATGTCGGTCGGTGAGGCCTGGCACGGCATTCCAAAACATCCCAAAGGTGTTCTATAGGATTCAGGCCAGGACTCTGTGCAGGTCAGTCCATTACAGGGATGTTATTGTCGTGTACCACTTCGCCACAGGCCGTGCACTATGAACAGGTGCTCGGTCGTGTTAAAAGATGCATCGCCATCCCCGAATTGCTCTTCAACAATGGGAACCATGAAGTTGCTTAAAACATCAATGTAGGACTGTGTTGTGATAGTGCCACGCAGATCAACAAGGGGTGCAAGCTCCTTCCATGAAAAACACGACCACACCATAACACCACCGCCTCCGAATTTTACTGTTGGCACTACACACGCTGGCATATGACATTTACCGGGATTTCGCGATTCCCAAACCCTGCCACCGGATCGCTATATTGTGTACCGTGATTCGTCACTCCACACAGCGTTTTTCCACTGTTCAATCGTACAATGTTTACGCTCCTTACACGAAGCGAGGTGTCGTTTGGCATTTACCGGCGAGATGTGTGGCTTATGAGCAGCAGCTCGACCATTAAATCCAAGTTTTCTCATCTCCCACCTAACTGTCATAGTACTTGCAGTGGATCCTGACGCAGTTTGGAATTCCTGTGTGATGGTCTGGATAGACGTCTGCCTATTACACATTACGACCCTCTTCAACTGTCGGAGGTCTCTGTCAGTCAACAGATGAGGTCGGCCTGTACGCTTTATGCTGCACGTGTCCCTTCACGTTTCCACTTCACTATCACATCGGAAACAGTGGACCTAGAGATATTAAGGAGTGTGGAAATCTCGCGTACAGACGTATGACACAAGTGAAACCCAAACACCCGACCACGTTCGAAGTCCGTGAGTTCCGCGGAGCGTCGCATTCTGCTCTCTCACAATGTCTAATGACTACTGAGGTCGCTGATATGGAATACCTGGCAGTAAGTGGCAGCACAATGCACCGAATATGAAAAAACGTATGTTTATGGGAGTGTCCTGATACTTTTTATCACATATTGTAAGGGGAATAAAATGTGAAGTAAGGGGACTGTCAGTTTATTTGGAAGATCAGAATAGTAGGGAAGAAACTGACGTCATTTGTCTGTCTCAACACCATATAACAACTGGGATAGAAATTCTGTCAATAGGTGATCCCAATTATAAGTGAATTCATGCAGATCCAACATGGATAAAGGAGGAGTTTATGCTTTCAAAATAATTGTATATAAATTCAAAAATTTACAAATGAGTAATAAATTTTGTATAGACCAGCATATGCGAGCATGTGCTTGTGCGGCAATGTTGGACAATATAACATTTCTCATAGTTACAGTATAAAGGTCCCCGTTGCGTATTAGGGAAATTTTCATGGAACATTTTGATCCCTCATTGTGCTGTCTGTCAGACGGAAAGAAGATGTTACTGAAGTGCGGTGATTTTAGAGCAATTTTTTTTAAGAAATCTGACAGAATAAGTGAACACTTGATGTATCAGTCACATACAGTTTAGTACCAACAGTTAGTTATCAATTTCCTTACTCGAGTAGTTCAAATGGTTCAAATGGTTCTGAGCACTATGGGACTTGACTTCTGAGACTTCGAGTAGTTCAAGATAGTAGTAACGGATAAGCTATTCACGCAAAAAGCAAAAGTTGAATTAACATAAGGCTACCATGTGATAAATGGAATGTCGTATCTTGATACGCAGTTAATCACATTACATTAGCTGCATGTACAGTCCAACCGTCAGTTCGATTAATGATAAAACAACGAAAGATTTTCAGGAAAGCTTGAACAAAGTGACTGGTGCGAAATTTACAGTGAGTGTAGTGCCACTCTAAATTCAGCATATTTCAAAATGTACCATTTTTGAGAGCACTTTTCCCAAAGAATTATTCTTTGCTATAGTAGCAAGTCTTCAAAGAAACCTTGGATCACTTCAGGTATTAAAGTATGTTCAGAATGAAAAGGGCTCATCTACAAAATAGAACAAGTAAGGATCTGAATGTACTTCCATATTATAAACGATACTGTAACATTTTAAGAAAAGTTGTAAAACATTCAGGAGTGCACACACCTTGTCCAATAGTCGATGCCAAAATCAAATCAGTATGGAATACATTTAAAATAGAGACAGGGGAAGAAGTCCTTGAAGCTGGCACAATTTCTGCTGAAGACAATTCAAGGGTAGCAGGTATCTTGAATAATTTAGTTTTAAAAGCGGATGAGAAAATCGTTTGAATAATTTCAGAGGTGAAAATAAAACAGAACGCTTAAGGACGACTACAGTGCAGTTTAAGTAAAATGAAAAGTATGGAGCTGATGAAATCTCCAATAAGACATTAAAAAGTTGTGGCACTATAATTTCTTATAGTCTGTGTCGAAAGTGTAACACATCGTTAGTTCAGGGTATTTCGCCCAACAGATTCGAATATACTACTTTGGGCACCCTATAAGAAAGGTGTCTCCTCATATGTCAGTCTTGCTTCTTACATCATTTAAAAAAAAAAAGTTTGTGACTGTAAAGTACTAGAGTCTGGCCATACACCTAAATAATGATGGAATACTTAGTCAATCACAGTTTTCATTTCAGAAAGGCTACTCCACCGAGAAAGCCGCATGTATCTTGACTGAGCAGACAACAAAGTGTTTAAATTATTAAATATCACCAATCGTGATCTTCTGTGAATTATGAAAGGCACCTGTTTGTGTCGACCATAATTTATATTAAAGAAAGTGAGTTTCTACGGGGAACATGGTTCAGTACATCCCTGGTTTAGTTGTTTAAGAAACAGGGTGCCGAAAGTTACATTAGGACGAAACATCCTGGCAGACTGAAACTGTGCACCGGACAGGGACTCAAATACGGGACCATTGTCTACGGCGGGAAGTGCTCTACCGACTCACAGATTTACTTCCGCCAGTATTTCATCTCCTACCTCCCGAACTCCACAGAAATTCTCCTGCATCCGTTGAGGGACTAGTAAGGTTTGCAGAAGAATTTCTGTGAAAGTTGGAAGGTAGGAGATGAAGTACTGGCCGAAGTAAAGCTGTGAGGACGGGTCGTGAGTTGTGCTATGGTAGCTCAGTCGATAAAGCACTTGCCCGCGAAAAACAATGTTCTCAGATACGAGTCCTTGTTCGGCACACAGTTTGTCTGCCAGGAAGTTTCAAATAAGCGCACACTCCACGGCAGTGTGAAAATTGATTCTGTTTACCCTCGGAAGTTTGACTAAGACAAACAGGGACGCCACATCATCGTCATGGGAGAAATCAATGTGCGTTCTGAAGAGTTCGAATACAGGCCCAGTAGCGTCTTGCTCAACGCTAATGATTTATCATTTTATTTGAATCGTGGCGTAAAATTTGTGCTTCTGCAGATGGTACAAACGTTATTGCAGAGCCTGTCAAATAATAATCGGTAGTGAAAATAGTAAATGGTAATAGAAACAGTATATGCACAAATGGGCTACCTTGAAATTGAAGAACACAGCTCTCCCACTTCTGTACAGTAAATTGTATAACACCTACTATGATTGCAGTTTGCCAACAAACAATTAGTAAACAGTGTAGAAAGTTCCAAGTTATTCGGTGTGCGTATCGATAAAAACTTATAGTGTAACATCCTTATCTATACCTGTTAAAACGTTAAGTTAAGCAACTTTGGCTGTAAGAATAACTGCCAATATTTGGGGACATAGAAATTAGTATGTTAACAGATTGTATGTGCTTTAATTCACTGATATCGTACATGGTACTCGTAATTTTCTGGGGTGACCCCTGAGTGAAAAAATATTAATTGCTCAAAATAAAGCAATTAATGTTACGTATAAGTACACACACACATATACCATGTAAGTATCTGTTTAAAAAATCGGCATTGTTTACCCACGCCTCGTAGGGCATTTATTTATGCATGCAATTAGTTATCAATAATCCATTACCATTTGAGAGTAACAGCCGTATTCACCAACACAATACCAGAAAGAAAAACGACATGTACTTCCCTCTAGTGAACTTCACTTTGTCACAAACAGGAATGCTACGTTGACGTATGAAACACTTCGATAATGTGTAAACTGGAATAAAAATTCTAACAAGTTGACGTTGTTTTTCTCTAACAACTTCTATACCACAGAGGAATTCTTGAACAGAAATAATTAGTGTCTCTGTGACATTGAGTTCAACTGACACACTCCACATGCTAATGCTTATCGTGAATGTAATATAGGGAAGATGAAACTAATTAACTAACTGCAACAGCTGTCGTTGTCACCTTGCTGTCGCTATGGGGTGCACCAGATATTGTCGCACTGCCCGCGTGGATATTCATCTTGCTGCAAACAAGCCAGCTGGTGCGTAATATGGTTTACGATCCAGTGCGGCAGTGGGTATAATATAGTCTCTCGGAACCAACGGGAACCTGCATGACGTTTGTGCTGCTCCATGTTTTAGTGAATAGCACCGTTCTCATTTACCGTGTGAGCGACATCAAGTGGGAAAGAAAAGGCTATGATTTAATTATGTATTTTTTACGTTTCATGTATGTACTAAAATATTGTTTTTATACTTCTTTCATGTCTCACGGGGGAGATCTGGCAGGCGATTCAGCGGTGTTCCATCGGCGCAGTAATAGAGAGCGCGGGTCACTAATCACGGTCCGCGACGTTCATCGTTATCATCGTGTCATCATTGCGAGCATCTTCTCTGCGGTGTGTTATAAAACTGATGTTTGAAGTGAATTTATGTAAATTTATCAGTTCAAAATAAGACATGAGCTTCAAATGACCACTGTTTGCCATTCCAACGTCTTGTAAATAAAATTAGTGTTATTTTAAATGTGTGATAACTATGTCTATTGGGTAGCGAGCAAGACAAATTATTTTAATTTTACTTACTAACGAATAACTTTGAAAAGACTTTGAATGATGTGCATAACTGAAGGACAGGACATAATTTTTAATTTTTTCTGAACGTGGAACGCTACTTTAAAGTTATTAGCGAGCAAGTTATTTTTGGAACTGTGATGCACATCGGAATATATATTGAAAGTTTTACCGATTTCTGAAGAAGTGTCTGAATTACACTTTTGTAAAGTTGTCCTTGCACAACACAGCGAAATAGTTTCATTTTATTCCTTGAGTGTAAATCTGAGCTTGATGGTAATCCAAGAGTAATCCCAGAACAATAGGCTACACTTACGTGAACTTCACTTCCAGCAATAGAATCTGTGAACGTTACTTATTAACTGTTTCAGATTAGATGTATGTTTGACAGTAAAATGGACATAGGAGTTTTAAAGAATTACAAATCTTACGCTCTCATCGCAAATATTAACTGAAATTTTAAAAAGAAAACAGTTTGAAGTGATACATTTATATCGATGTTGCTCGGGAATGCTGTCAAATAGTATCTCTGGCCTGTCGAACTTAACGAAGCGACGTGTCATTGTTTTAGTGTAACGGAAAAGAGCAATTCTAAAGAGCCCCACACAGGAGCGACGGATTGTAGCGACCTTTTGATGCGCTATCGCCAGCAATCGGTAGCTCGCCTCAACATCACACTCACGAGCAATTTTCCAAGCAATTTCAGTCAGTATTATGAACATCACTATTTCGAAAAGTTCTGATATGGAAAATGAACTGCTATGTTTAGCAGCAGTTGCTGCTGATTTCTGACTTGTATTACACTTTTCACTGACGCCAAATGGTTTGCGCAACTTTTCCAGTGTGCCAGTACAATTCATTTTACGCTTGTTAGTCTGAATTCCTTTCTACACATTAGTCTTATAATTTAACTGCAAGCATTTATATAATTTACTCGATGTACCTATAAAAATGTTATCGATGGCGGCACTGCTGATTACTGTATAACTGTTACTACAAGTTGTACGAAGGGGAGTTAGATTATATGAAATGACAACAGACCTGAGTAAAATTGTATAATGGATTTGTCCTGAACATTGAAATTAAAATGTCCTCTTAACGTGACAGTATAGGTACGTGTTCGTAAGAGGAAGCCTATTGTAACACGACTATTACTATGAACTTCCATCAACTCTACTTCTATAGTATAATCTTCAACATGCTAATCACTGCAAAATCGGAAGATGTATTTTGTTCAAATGGTTCAAATGGCTCTGAGCACTATGGGACTCAACTGCTGAGGTCATTAGTCCCCTAGAACTTAGAACTAGTTAAACCTAACTAACCTAAGGACATCACACACATCCATGCCCGAGGCAGGATTCGAACCTGCGACCGTAGCGGTCTCGCGGTTCCAGACTGCAGCGCCAGAACCGCGCGGCCACTTCGGCCGGCATGTATTTTGTGTTACCGTACTTCCTAATATAAATGGCAACTCCGTTTTCCCAAGACAACTATAAATTCTAACGCAAATTTCTTGCTCAACCTGGGCAAAGAGAAACGAAACAGAACTGCACATCCACACTTGATAAACCAGAGACCATATATAACATAGGCCGCGCATATCCCTATCTCTGCCGTGTAAACGCTTGAAACCAACATCCAAATCAAGTGACTCGGGGCAAAAAGCTGAGTTCCTGTCATTACGCGCTGTGTGAAGCGGAGTGGACATTTACAATTTCTCTCATTTATAGCTGAAATCAAGCATTGATTTTGACAATTCAACTAACTGTAATACAACTGTTACACATTTAATAGTGCAGTTAAGATAATTTCTCCGAAATTCCTGCTATTGAAGCAGTAGTTATCTTTTCTACATGTGGTCGAGTTGATACGTATTGACAGTTCTTTTAACAAGCGACAGAATGACTGTCCTTTAGCGAATACTTTTTGTTTTTTTTTTTTGTTTTTGTTTTGCGCTTTGAATTCTTGTAGTTCATCGCTTCCACAGGAGTGGAGGACAAAATAACAATTTCGAACGCAGCATTAGTTTTACAAAAATTCCACAAGAATATGTGTGAACCCCCATGAACCATGGACCTTGCCGTTGGTGGGGAGGCTTTCGTGCCTCAGCGATACAGATGACCGTACCGTAGGTGCAACCACAACGGAGGGGTATCTGTTGAGAGGCCAGACAAACGTGTGGTTCCTGAAGAGGGGCAGCAGCCTTTTCAGTAGTTGCAGGGGCATCAGTCTGGATGATTGACTGATCTGGCCTTGCAACACTAACCAAAACGGCCTTGCTGTGCTGGTACTGCGAACGGCTGAAAGCAAGGGGAAACTACAGCCATAATTTTTCCCGAGGGCATGCCGCTTTACTGTATGGTTCAATGATGATGGCGTCCTCTTGGGTAAAATATTCCGGAGGTAAAATAGTCCCCCATTCGGATCTCCGGGCGGGGACTACTCAAAAGGACGTCGTTATCAGGAGAAAGAAAACTGGCGTTCTACGGATCGGAGCGTGGAATGTCAGATCCCTTAATCGGGCAGGTAGGTTAGAAAATTTAAAAAGGGAAATGGATAGGTTGAAGTTAGATATAGTGGGAATTAGTGAAGTTCGGTGGCAGGAGGAACAAGACTTTTGGTCAGGTGAATACGGTGTTATAAATACAAAGTCAAATAGGGGTAATGCAGGAGTAGGTTTAATAATGAATAAAAAATAGGAATGCGGGTAAGCTACACCAACAGTATAGTGAACGCATTATTGTGGCCAAGACAGACACGAAGCCCATGCCTACTACAGTAGTACAAGTTTATATGCCAACTAGCTCTGCAGATGATGAAGAAATTGATGAAATGTATGATGAGATAAAAGAAATTATTCAGGTAGTGAAGGGAGACGAAAATTTAATAGTCATGGGTGACTGGAATTCGAGAGTAGGAAAAGGGAGAGAAGGAAACATAGTGGGTGAATATGGATTGGGGGAGAGAAATGAAAGAGGAAGCCGTCTGGTAGAATTTTGCACAGAGCATAACTTAATCATACCTAACACTTGGTTCAAGAATCATAAAAGAAGGTTGTATACATGGAAGAATCCTGGAGATACTAAAAGGTATCAGATAGATTATATAATGGTAAGACAGAGATTTAGGAACCAGGTTTTAAACTGTAAGACATTTCCAGGGGCAGATGTGGACTCTGACCACAATCTATTGGTTATGAACTGTAGATTAAAACTCAAGAGACTGCAAAAAGATGGGAATTTAAGGAGATGGGACCTGGATAAACTGACTAAACCAAAGGTTGTACAGAGTTTCAGGGAGAGCATAAGGGAACAATTGACACGAATGGGGGAAATAAATACGGTAGAAGAAGAATGGTTAGCTCTGAGGGATGAAGTAGTGAAGGCAGCAGAGGATCAAGTAGGTAAAAAGACGAGGGCTAGTAGAAATCCTTGGGTAACAGAAGAAATATTGAATTTAATTGATGAAACGAGAAAATATAAAAATGCAGTAAATGAAGCAGGCAAAAGGGAATACAAAGTCTCAAAAATGAGATCGACAGGAAGTACAAAATGGCTATGCAGGGATGGCTAGAGGACAAATGTAACGACGTAGAGGCTTATCTCACTAGGGGTAAGATAGATACTGCCTACAGGAAAATTAAAGAGACCTTTGGAGAAAAGAGTAATACTTGTATGAATATCAAGAACTCAGACAAACCCAGTTCTAAGCAAAGAAGGGAAAGCAGAAAGGTGGAAGGAGTATATAGAGGGTCTATACAAGGGCGATGTACTTGAGGACAATATTATGGAAATGTAGATGTAGATGAAGATGAAATGGGAGATAAGATACTGCGTGAAGAGTCTGACAGAGCACTGAAAGACCTGAGTCGAAACAAGGCCCCGGGAGTAGACAACATTCCATTAGAACTACTGACAGCCTTGGGAGATCCAGTCATGACAAAACTCTACCATCTGGTGAGTAAGATGCATGAGACAGGCGAAATACCCTAAGACTTCAAGAAGAATATAATAATTCCAATCCCAAAGAAAGCAGGTATTGACAGATGTCAAAATTACCGAACTATCAATTTAATAAGTCACAGCTGCAAAATACTAACGCGAATTCTTTACAGACGAATGGAAAAACTGGTAGAAGCCGACCTCGGGGAAGATCAGTTTGGATTCCGTAGAAATGTTGGAACACGTGAGGCAACACTGACCCTACGACGTATCTTAGAAAATAGATTAAGGAAAGGCTAACCTACATTTCTAGCATTTGTGGACTTAGAGAAAGCTTTTGACAATGTTGACTGGAATACTCTCTTTCAAATTCTAAAGGTGGCAGGGGTAAAATACAGGGAGCGAAAGGCTATTTACAATCTGTACAGAAACCAGATGGCAGTTATAAGAGTCTAGGGCCATGAAAGGGAAGCAGCGGTTGGGAAGGGAGTGAGACAGGGTTGTAGCCTCTCCCCGATGTTATTCAATCTGTATATTGAGCAGGGAGTAAAGGAAACAAAAGAAAAATTTGGAGTAGATATTAAAGTCCATGGAGAAGAAATAAAAACGTTGAGGTTCGCCGATGACATTGTAATTTTGTCAGAGACAGCAAAGGACTTGGAAGAGCAGTTGAACGGAATGGACAGTGTCTTAAAAGGAGGATATAAGACGAACATCAGCAAAAGCAAAACGAGGATAATGGAATGTAGTCGAATTAAGTCGGGTGATGCTAAAGTAGTAAAGGAGTTTTGCTATTTGGGGAGCAAAATAACTGATGATGGTCGAAGTAGAGAGGATATAAAATGTAGACTGGCAATGGCAAGGAAAGCGTTTCTGAAGAAGAGAAATTTGTTAACATCGAGTATAGATTTAAGTGTCAGAAAGTCGTTTCTGAAAGTATTTGTATGGAGTGTAGCCATGTATGGAAGTGAAACATGGACGATAAATAGTTTGGACAAGAAGAGAATAGAAACTTTCGAAATGTGGTGCTACAGAAGAATGCTGAAGATTAGATGGGTAGATCACATAACTAATGAGGAGGTATTGAATAGAATTGGAGAGAAGAGGAGTTTGTGGCACAACTTGACAAGAAGAAGGGACCGGTTGGTAGGACATGTTCTGAGGCATCAAGGGATCACAAATTTAGCATTGGAGGCAGCGTGGAGGGTAAAAATCGTAGAGGGAGACCAAGAGATGCATACACTAAGCAGATTCAGAAGGATGTAGGTTGCAGTAAGTACTGGGAGATGAAGAAGCTTGCACAGGATAGAGTAGCATGGAGAGCTGCATCAAACCAGTCTCAGGACTGAAGACAACAGCAACAACATGTGTGAAATGATTTAGTAAGCTTTTGTAAGAAAGGAAAATCGTTTATGTGCATAATGTCAGGTATTTACACAAAACAGCACAAACGTTTTCTGACTTTTGCTTAATCCAGTACCGAAACGATATCAAAATAGGAAGCGTAATATATTACAAAATATTGATTATACTGGTGTAGTGAGCTAGATGTTAACTGTATGTCGTCTCGAAAGGTTAGTCATTTACCAAGTTTTACATCGAAGGACCAACACCCATCCTAACTTTCAACTTACGGAAATAACTCTGCAGGTATTTTTAGGTAATTCACTAACACAACTGAGATTTTCGTCACTTTACCTAATCTGTGGGATACAGAAAAAAATATATCTGAGCATTTGTGAAGGTCTTTACTTCTGCATGTAGTAAAAAGCAAAACAGCATAACATTTGATATGTAAAAAGAAATGTCATAAATTGTACACTATAAATGCGTAATAACATACGCGGCTTCGTGCCCCGAGTCACTTGACTTAGATGTTGATTTCAGTAAAATGACGTCATGCGCAGTGTATGTTATCTATGGTGTACGTGATAGAGAAACGAGCCGCTGCCATATTGCCACACACCGCTGCTAACCAGCCAGGCAGCCAAATCGCCATCAGCGATCGATCGCTGCGGTTTGCTCAAACAAGTGCGATCTACGCAGCAATCGGTCGCCTATGCAACGGATCGCTGCGATCCGTCGCTCGTGTTTATTTGAAATTTGGAAGACACTCCCCTCTCATCTTGACGGACTAAAGGATTCTGCTGTATAAAAATAGAAATTTGGAATTCCTGTTATGTTAAGAAAGACAAAGTAATTACGAAGAATTTTTCATATTAGGTGTGATTCCGCCGATTAACAAGGACATTTATACCATCGAAAGAAGCCATTTGAAGAACATTAATTCATTTCCAATACATCTTAAGAAAGAATACAACGTCTTGTCATGTCCAGGCTACACCAGCCTGACTCTGTGGGTTACTGAAGACGGAAAGGCACTCAGTTATCCACATTACATTAAGCGAGAACAGAGCACGCAATCGGTGGTACGGCATCGCGGCTAGTATCGAGACGGGGTACGTCAAGTTGAATATCCGCAGCAGTTGTGGGATCCTGAGCAACGCGGAACGACAAAACGCACACTGGGTAGGGCATGATCCTGCCGCTGCTGAATTGCGACACGTGCTGGAAGACAGTTTTCCTTCTTCCTTGAGGCATAACATGATCTTGTCATAAATAAGCAACTTTCCAAACTGATTTCTGAATGAAAAACCTTTCCTGATACAAGTAATGTAGATGACACTACTCCAACCTACTTTCTGCTTCTCTATTAAAATACTAATCATTTGCATGTCGAAGCATGTATCACACTGCATGCGAGATTGATGTTTGTTGCATGCTGCCTTCGTACTGTTGCAGTTTTAAGGGTCAACAGCCTGAATGTATTTGCTGATTTTCTAGTCTATGACGATAACACACTGTGACAAAACTGTACATGATGAGATATAAGTTTAATGCCTGAACAAAAATAAAAGGAAGAAATTGGATTAAGCTGTTAGGTAACGTTTTATTCGTTGTCCTATTTTATCGCTACAATGAGGCAGGGAAGTATGAGACTAAAGGAAAGGGAAGAAATTGAAATGAAACAAAATGGAATAAATATTTCAGAGGAAACGGGAGTAGTAAGACAAGGAATTAAATGAAGGCACAGGAAGGAGGGCGCAGCGGTGGCGTTAAGCGATCAAGGCCGACGGCGGCCCCTCCGGAAGGCGAGCTGAGCCGAGCCGCGGTGACTGGGACACGACACGGTCACGGATGTTCCTGGAACGCGGCGAAAGTGCGATGAGCCACGCTGCATCCCAGGGGAAATGACTGCCCTCCTTGTCCCATCCCGCGAATCAGCTGGCGCAGGATTTTGCGAGATCGGGAGAGAGCTGCCGGGGGACGAGAGCTTTGCTTCGAGCGATAACGACTATGCTGCAGCACTGAAGTGAAACATTTAGACGAATGTAACAAAGGCCTTGCAGGCGATTCACTACACACGTCCTGTCATCCTGTCTCTTATTCTCGTCACTGTTTTCCACGTATCCCTATCCTCGCCCACTCTGCAGAGAACTACCTAATTTCTTAGCAGTTTTCTTAATTTTCGAGATCCTTATGTAATACCACATGTCGAACCCTTCTCCTCTTTTCTTTTCCGGTTTTACCCACAATCCCTAATCTACTTCCATACAATGCTGTGTTTCAGATGCACAGTCCCAAAAATTTTTTTCTCAAATTAAGGCCGGTGTTCGATAATGGTATATTGTTTTTTTAGTGAGGAATGTCTTCTTTACCCGTACTAATCTGTTTCTTATGCCTCCTTGCATCGTTCAGTGTTCGTTATTTTGTTCCCGATTTGACGCAGTTCCTTTACTTTGTCTAATAAGTTGTTCCCAGTTTTGGTCTGAAATTTAATCGCTACTCGTAAATAATTCTGTCTTCCTTTAGTTTACTCTATATTCTACACTTAGTAATTCGTTCATCCCACTCAACAGGTGGTTACTTTTACTGAGGATAGCGATGATATCAGCGAGTCTTTTCATTGATATCCTGAATTTTAATCTCACTCTTGAACGTTTGCCGGCCGCTGGTGGCCGAGCGGTTCTGGCGCTACAGTCTGGAACCGCGCGATCGCTGCGGTCGCAGGTTCGAATCCTGCCTCGGGCATGGATGTGTGTGTTGTCCTTAGGTTAGTTAGGTTTAAGTAGTTCTAAGTTCTAGGGGACTTATGACCTCAGCAGTTGAGTCCCATAGTGCTCAGAGCCATTTGAACCATTTTTCTTGAACGTTTCATTTCTTTTCGGCACTGGTTCTTTAGCACGTAGGTTCAACAGTAAGGTTAATAGATAGCATCCTTGTCTTACTGTCTTTTTAATCTAAGCACTTGCACTTCCATTCTTATTTTTCCCTCTTGGGTACGTTTTGTATACTAACCCTGTTTTCCTTTAGCTTCTGCCTTTTTTCTGAGAATTTCTGACAACTTGTACCATTTTACACTGTCGAACGTTTCTTCTAGGTCGAAAGATCCTGTCAAGGTGTCTCGATTTTTCGTAGATCCCCCCCCCCACCCCCTTCGTTCCTAACCCCCCCTCCCCCCCTCTCCACACCCACCGCCGTATGAAACTGACTTTCAATGCCTTTGCCTTTCCTGAAACCAAACTAGCCATCTAACAGATCCTCAATTTTATTTTTCATTCTTCTGTATATTATTGTCATCAGACGCTTGCCGCGCGAGTAGCCGCGTGGTCTACGGCGCCTTGCCCCGGCTTGCGCTGCTCCCCCGTGGGAGGATCGAGACCTCCCTCGGGGATGGGTGTGTGTGTGTTGTCTTTAGCGTAATTTAGTTTAAGTCAGATTAAGTAGTTTAAGCCTAGGGACCGATGACCTCCGCAGTTTCGTCCCATAGGAACTCATCACCACCACCATCACATTGGAAATTTGTGGTAAGGTACTATGGGACCAAACAGCTGAGGTCATCGGTCCCTAGGCCTACACACTAACTTAAACTAACTTACGCTAAGGACAACATACACACCCATGCCCGAGGGAGGACTCGAACCTCCGACGAGGGGGAGCCACGCGAACCGTGACAAGGCGTCCACAGACCGCACGGCTGCCCCGCGCGGTTGCACGATCTGTAAAGGTAATTGTATGATAGTTCTCGCAGTTATGAGAAAATGCAAGTTATTATTTTCTGTGACAGGTACTGCTAGGGCTAAACCATAGGCTCAGGACGGCAAGTATTTTCTTTGCTTAAACAAAAACATTTTGTCTGTGGATCATGAAACACTTTTACATAATTTGAAACATTACAGGATTAGGGCTGAAGCTCAACAAGGGTAACGTCGTACATGGCAAATAGTAGGAAGTAGAAGGCTGTCCTTCAGAGTAAACGAACAGAGAAGAGATTTGAATCTGACGTGACGTGTGAAGTGACTGAAAAAAGGGTGTCACATAGTTCTGTTTGGGGTCCGTTGCTTTTCTTGATATTTATCAATTATCAGCCAGCAAACATGACAGATGATTAAAATTGCCTTCTCCGGCCGCGGTGGCCGAGCTGCTCTAGACGCTTCAGTCCGGAACCGCGCGACTGCTACAGACGCAGGTTCGAATCCTGCCTCGGGCATGCATGTGTGAGATGTCCTTAGGTTTGTTAGGTTTAAGTACACTACTGACCATTAAAATTGCTCCACCACGAAGATGACGTGCTACAGACGCGAAATTTAACAGACCGGAAGGAGATGCTGTGATATGCAAATGATTAGCTTTTCAGAGCATTCGCACAAGGTTGGCGCCAGTGGCGACACCTACAACGTGCTGACATGAGGAAGCTTTGTAAGTAGGCTGTTTCGGTTTTTATATTGGTAACACCATTTAGCGCTCTGTATGAAAATCACTGGCTGTGCTGTGTGCAGTCTGTGGCTGGGTGGCATTGTTGTAATATTCGCTATTGTAGTGTTGGGCTGTTGACTGTTAACAGCGCGTAGCGTTGCGCAGTTGGAGGTGAGCCGCCAGCAGTGGTGGGTGTGGGGAAGTGAAAAAAATGGTTCAAATGGCTCTGAGCACTATGGGACTCAACATCTTAGGTCATAAGTCCCCTAGAACTTAGAACTACTTAAACCTAACTAACCTAAGGACATCACACACACCCATGCCCGAGGCAGGATTCGAACCTGCGACCGTAGCAGTCCCGCGGTTCCGGACTGCAGCGCCAGAACCGCTAGACCACCGCGGCCGGCTCGTGGGTAAGTGAGATGGCGGATTTTTGAGAGCGGATGAACTGGACGTGTGTCCATTAGAAACAGTACATTTGTAAGAACGGATGTCATGAACTGCTATATACACTCCTGGAAATTGAAATAAGAACACCGTGAATTCATTGTCCCAGGAAGGGGAAACTTTATTGACACATTCCTGGGGTCAGATACATCACATGATCACACTGACAGAACCACAGGCACATAGACACAGGCAACAGAGCATGCACAATGTCGGCACTAGTACAGTGTATATCCACCTTTCGCAGCAATGCAGGCTGCTATTCTCCCATGGAGACGATCGTAGAGATGCTGGATGTAGTCCTGTGGAACGGCTTGCCATGCCATTTCCACCTGGCGCCTCAGTTGGACCAGCGTTCGTGCTGGACGTGCAGACCGCGTGAGACGACGCTTCATCCAGTCCCAAACATGCTCATTGGGGGACAGATCCGGAGATCTTGCTGGCCAGGGTAGTTGACTTACACCTTCTAGAGCACGTTGGGTGGCACGGGATACATGCGGACGTGCATTGTCCTGTTGGAACAGCAAGTTCCCTTGCCGGTCTAGGAATGGTAGAACGATGGGTTCGATGACGGTTTGGAAATACCGTGCACTATTCAGTGTCCCCTCGACGATCACCAGTGGTGTACGGCCAGTGTAGGAGATCGCTCCCCACACCATGATGCCGGGTGTTGGCCCTGTGTGCCTCGGTCGTATGCAGTCCTGATTGTGGCGCTCACCTGCACGGCGCCAAACACGCATACGACCATCATTGGCACCAAGGCAGAAGCGACTCTCATCGCTGAAGACGACACGTCTCCAATCGTCCCTCCATTCACGCCTGTCGCGACACCACTGGAGGCGGGCTGCACGATGTTGGGGCGTGAGCGGAAGACGGCCTAACGGTGTGCGGGACCGTAGCCCAGCTTCATGGAGACGGTTGCGAATGGTCCTCGCCGATACCCCAGGAGCAACAGTGTCCCTAATTTGCTGGGAAGTGGCGGTGCGGTCCCCTACGGCACTGCGTAGGATCCTACGGTCTTGGCGTGCATCCGTGCGTCGCTGAGGTCCGGTCCCAGGTCGACGGGCACGTGCACCTTCCGCCGACCACTGGCGACAACATCGATGTACTGTGGAGACCTCACGCCCCACGTGTTGAGCAATTCGGTGGTACGTCCACCCGGCCTCCCGCATGCCCACTATACGCCCTCGCTCAAAGTCCGTCAACTGCACATACGGTTCACGTCCACGCTGTCGCGGCATGCTACCAGTGTTAAAGACTGCGATGGAGCTCCGTATGCCACGGCAAACTGGCTGACACTGACGGCGGCGGTGCACAAATGCTGCGCAGCTAGCGCCATTCGACGGCCAACACCGCGGTTCCTGGTGTGTCCGCTGTGCCGTGCGTGTGATCATTGCTTGTACAGCCCTCTCGCAGTGTCCGGAGCAAGTATGGTGGGTCTGACACACCGGTGTCAATGTGTTCTTTTTTCCATTTCCAGGAGTGTATATTATGACTTTTGAACACTATTAAGGTAAATACATTGTTTGTTCTCTATCAAAATCTTTCATTTGCTAACTATGCCTATCAGTAGTTAGTGCCTTCAGTAGTTTGAATCTTTTATTTAGCTGGCAGTAGTGGCGCTCGCTGTATTGCAGTAGTTCGAGTAACGAAGATTTTTGTGAGGTAAGTGATTTGTGAAATGTATAGGTTAATGTTAGTCAGGGCCATTCTTAGGTAAGGATTATTAAAAGTCAGATTGCGTTGCGCAAAAAATATTGTGTGTCAGTTTAGTGAAGATCAGAATAAGTAAAGAGAGAAATGTCTGAGTACGTTCAGTTTTGGTTAGCTGTTTGAAAATCAAATAATGTAAGAGGTTTATCAGCACAGTAATTCAATAATTTTTCTAAGGGGACGTTTCAAGTTTCCAACCGATTTCTCATATACAAACAACAGTTGACCGGCGTTGCCTGGTGAAACGTTGTTGCGATGCCTCGTGTAAGGAGGAGAAAAGCGTACCAACACGTTTCCGACTTTGATAAAGGTCGGATTGTAGCCTATCACGATTGCGGTTTATCGTATCACGACATTGCTGCTCGCGTTGGTCGAGATCCAATGACTGTTAGCAGAATTTGTAATCGGTGGGTTCAGGAGGGTAATATGGAACACCGTGCTGGATCCCCACAGCTTCGTATCACTAGCAGTCGAGATGACAGGCATCTTATCCGCATGACTGTAACGGATCGTGCAGCCACGTCTCGATCCCTGAGTTAACAGATGGGGACGTTTGCAAGACAACAACCATCTGCACGAACAGTTCGACGACGTTTTCAGCAGCATGGACTATCAGCTCAGAGACCATGGCTGCGGTTACCCTTGACGCTGCATCACAGACAGGAGCGCCTGCGATGGTGTACTCAACGACGAACTTGGGTGCACGAATGGCAAAACGTCATTTTTTCGAAGGAATCCAGGTTCTGTTTACAGCACCATGATGGTCACATCCGTGTTTGGCGACATCGCGGTGAACGCACATTGCAAGCTTGTATTTGTCATCGCCATACTGGAGTATCAGCCGGTGTGATGGTATGGGGTGCCACTGGTTACACGTCTCGGTCACCTCTTGTTCGCATTGACGACACTTTGAACAGTGGACGTTACATTTCAGATGTGTTACGACCCGTGGCTCTACCCTTCATTTGATCCCTGCGAAACCCTACATTTCAGCAGGATAATGCACGACCGCATGTTGCAGGTCCTGTACGGGCCTTTCTGGATACAGAAAATGTTCGACTGCTGCCCTGGCCAGAACATTCTCCAGATCTCTCACCAATTGAAAACGTCTGGTCAATGGTGGCCGCGCAACTGGCTCGTCACAATACGGTAGTCACTACTCTTGATGAACTGTGGTATCGTGTAGAAGCTGCATGGGCAGCTGTACCTGTACACACCATCCAAGCTTTGTTTGACTCAATGCCCAGGCGTATTAAGGCCGTTATTACGGCCAGAGGTGGTTGTTCAAGGTACCGATTTCTCAGGATCTATACACCCAAATTGCGTGAAAATGTAATTCAATGTTAGTTCTAGAATAATATATTTGTCCAATGAATACCCGTTTATCATCTGCATTTCTTCTTGGTGTAGCAATTTTAATGGCCAGTAGTGTAGTTCTAAGTTCTAGTGGACTGATGACTCGGATGTTAAGTCCCATAGTGCTCAGAACCAAAACTGTCTTTTCTATGCAGCTGACGCAAGTGTTATTGTGAAAGGCGTGGAATGGAATATAAATTATCTACGTAACAGGGTGTTCAGTAACATCAGCGGAACAGATCAATGCATAACTGAAATAAAACTCAGTGCATACCGTTTTTGACACGGAATTATTGTAATAGCGAAATTTCATGTTCACCAGATGGTAAAACAGTTATTGAAGTACACCAACTTAAATTCGGTGCAGGAGGGCAGACGAAAAGTTTTTTTGGAGGTATCACATTCAAGATATTTTGCAGAAACTGAATTATAATTGTCTCTAAATGTTAACGTCGTAATAGTTTTGTTGTATTTTTGTATAATATTGTTACAGTATCTGAAGATGGCTGTGCCGAAACTTGTAATTAATAAAGATCATCCATACGATAGAGACAGGAAACATTTACTAGTTTCTCTTCTGAGTTCAACGTTTACGTTCTTAGTGCGTGGCTTCTATAGCACAGCCTTTTGCATGCGCTGTATCAGTATCAGTGGGTAAAATTGGTGCTTCCAATGCACTTACGTAGAAATGTTCAGTTTTCATTAGTGTTATATTCCTTTTCATTTGATTCATTAACTCCACTGGTAAGCACATATTATACAGGGTGATTCAAAAAGAATACCACAACTTTAGGAATTTAAAACTCTGCAACGACAAAAGGCAGAGCTAAGCACTATCTGTCGGCGAATTAAGGGAGCTATAAAGTTTCATTTAGTTGTACATTTGTTCGCTTGAGGCGTTGTTGACTAGGCGTCAGCGTCAATTGATGCTAAGATGGCGACCGCTCAACAGAAAGCTTTCCACACTAACGGGAAAGTCAACTGTCACAATGTCTGTATATGGGGCACTGAGAATCCGCGGGAAACAACTCAGTATGAACGTGACTCGCCTAAGGTGAAAGTTTTCTGTGCAATTTCAGCCAATAAAGTTTTTGGTCCCTTTTTCTTCGAAGGTGCTACTGTAACTGGACTACAGTATCTGGAGATGTTAGAGAATTGGCTGTTCCCTCAGCTCGAACAAGAAGCACAACAATTCATATTTCAGCAGGATGGAGCGCCACCACATTGGCACTTATCTGTCCGTAACTACCTGAACGTCAACTACCCGAGGCGATGGATCGGCCGCCAGGCAGCCCGTGACAGAGCACTTCATCACTGGCCTCCAAGAAGCCCTGATCTTACCCCCTGCGATTTTTTCTTATGGGGGTATGTTAAGGATATGGTGTTTCGGCCACCTCTCCCAGCCACCATTGATGATTTGAAACGAGAAATAACAGCAGCTATCCAAACTGTTACGCCTGATATGCTACAGAGAGTGTGGAACGAGTTGAAGTATCGGGTTGATATTGCTCGAGTGTCTGGAGGGGGCCATATTGAACATCTCTGAACTTGTTTTTTAGTGAAAAAAAACCTTTTTAAATACTCTTTGTAATGATGTACAACAGAAGGTTATATTACGTTTCTTTCATTAAATACACATTTTTAAAGTTGTGGTATTCTTTTTGAATCACCCTGTATATAAGGGTTTGTTGTACTCACTGAGTCGAAAATCGCTTCGCGTAACTGTCGATACCAGCAACCATAACTCGGTCGCGGTTTCTGGACACTTGTCGAGAAGGTGAATCTTTGTTCCCTAATCATTCAAGTCACTCCTACGGGATTCCTTAGCATTAATTTCTGAGACGCTAGCATATATAGACACGGAACTGATCACCAGCACTTTGACCATACGGTGAGACGCGATTCACCCAAAAAGTGCGCCAGAATTGCTATGTACTACATGTATCTACGTGTACTGAAGCGCTATAAAAGTTGAGCAAAGTAATATTTACAAATTACAACATAGCTTTGTGTACAACTTTATTTACTAGTGATCAGATGTAGTTCGCGGCCAACGAAACTAATCTACAATTGGTCACGAAAGAATACGTGAATTTGGTTTTAAATTACATCCTAGAGACGTTCTAAGGCAAATGTTAAGTAATGGTATTCAAGGAAAAACATCCAGTCTATTTAAAGATTATATCTGAAAATAATCGAGCAGGTTAGAAAATTTAATTATTGGCGATGTATCATATCCTACGATCAAGGTGAATGATCTGCACACACTATAAACAAAAAGTTTCCCAATGAAACGAAATAAGACGCAGGAATGATATTTTATGAAGCAATGACAGCGGCTATGCTGGTGCACTGTTGTGAGGACTGGGCCCTGAACATAAAAGACAAGAGAAGTACTGAAACAGTGGAAATGAAATCCACAAAAGAATTA
This sequence comes from Schistocerca nitens, assembly GCF_023898315.1. Classification (NCBI taxonomy): domain Eukaryota; kingdom Metazoa; phylum Arthropoda; class Insecta; order Orthoptera; family Acrididae; genus Schistocerca; species Schistocerca nitens. The sequence continues at coordinate 170,295,539 of NC_064619.1, forward strand.
TTCGATATTTTTTTGGACCTAAAATAAGAAAAAGCAACAGAATTAGATAGGAATTAAAGACATTTAATATGAATGAATAAGCAGTAGCAACCGATACGAGCACGAGACGCAAAGTCCTGCAAAAAAAGCTTTATTCTATAATCCACTGCTCGGAGAGATGTCCGACGCATGGGTAAGAGATTGATGAATATTGTGAAATGTGAACAGCACACAAACCATACGTTCCACTGAGGAGATGTTGATTTACTATATGCCTGTTGTTTCGATCAACTGCTGTGAAAAATTAAATTGTCCATCGTTGCCTCAGGTTTGTGAACTACATGGCACTAATTATCCACGAAAATTAATGAGTGCTGTAGCGTAACTGAACGTACGAAAGTGCAAATAACCTGCGTACTTTTGTGTGCATGTTACTGAATGAAATAACAAAAACTCGAGGAGGAAAGCTATCTTCAGTGAAATTGCTCTATAGGCATCAGACGTTAACACGAAATTGAGGAAGAGGAGCAATTCACCAGGCTGTCTACAAGACGACATTATTTGGAAGCCGTGTCGTGGCGGACGTAGGCTCCGGCAGTGTGTAGCGGAGCGCCTATTAGCTGCGGAGTGTCGTTCGTGATGTAGGGGAGTGTCAACTGAACCGTAAGTAACACGCCCTCCTCGAGAAGAGAAACCTTGAAATTTAGTTTTGAATGCTACACTGAAAACACTGCTCCTCTCGCTATTCGGTAATGAATGATTCATGACGAAGTAACAGGTATTCAAATTAGCGATGTCGTGAATAGTATACGTGCAAAATGCGTAAATAACAACATTTGTGAGTGAAGAATCAGCAACCCCAGTGGTAGCGTAAAATTTAAGCACAATGTTGGTTCTGTTAGCACAGTATCAATAACATATACCGGTTTTGGCTTGCGACCTTGAACCCAATGTTTTTCAACCACCAAAGTGTGCAACAATCCATGTGACACCCAGTGATTTTAATCTCTTGAGGAACCTTGAACAGACAGAAAGATAAGGAAGCGCTCAATATCCCATAGAGACGGGAACTATCCGAGAAGAAGCGCTAGTATAAGTGGGGATCACATCTAATATGAGTGCCACATAATGCGATGGGACGGCTAATCCAGAAGCGTTTCAACCAATCTCGTGTGCAGTAATGCGCCTGACGCCACGTCATTTCCATATCTTGGGGATCGGGATCGTATGTTGATGACAGTTTAGAAATGATACACTTAGTGTAACTCCCTGGCTCACTGAGTAAATAGCTCTGAGCACTATGGGACTCAACTTCTCAGGTCATTAGTCCCCTAGAACTTAGAACTAGTTAAACCTAACTAACCTAAGGACATCACACACATCCATGCCCGAGGCAGGATTAGAACCCGTGACCGTAGTGGTCTTGCGGTTCCAGACTGCAGCGCCTTTAACCGCACGGCCACTACGGCCGGCTCACTGAGTAAGTACAAATCCAGAGCTACGGGGTTTGATCCTCAGACGCTCCTGTGATTTTGTCTGACACTTATCGCTTCTTTCACCACTGGCACTGATTCATTTGTGTGAATAATGACAAGTAGCATCGTGATTCCTTGCCCGTGTTAACCTGTAGGTCGCACCTGTAACTGGCTAGATAAATCAGCTGAATGATCGGAGCAAGGCAAGGGCATTTCACGACCATGCCTAATACAGCTCAGCAGTGTCCTAACCAACCATTACGTGACTCACCCACCAAAACAACTACACTTAACATAACCTTACACTCACCTGTCACTGGACGGTCATGTACCATTGTCCCACCGACGCCGCAGCCTCAAGAGATCGAGGCAGCGGCGGCGGATGTGGACACAGAAAACCACTACACAGAGCCCTGGCAGGCGGAGGGCCCAAAACGCAGACCCCGAAAAACACCAGCACAAAGAAGCGAGCAACCAAACGCGCTAGGCAACCGAAAGGCGCTGTTGCCTACACCTACTAGCTGATCTCAGGCTAGCAACATTAACACAAAACAAAACGCAAACACAGCTGTGGCGAACAACAACAAAGCACACAAAGCCACAGCGGTGCCCACACAACCCAAGACTGGTCTCCCCCCAGTCGTTATTCAAAACTATGGGAACCTTAGTGCCATTAACACTGCATTCGCGAAAAGGCACATAAACAGTACATTACATGCAAAGTACTCGGGGGATAGGGTCTCACTGTACGTTGCCACAGACAACGAATATAAAGTTCTTCTGACCTTCCTCAAAGATCGGAAGATCGAACATTACACGTACAGAACGCTGGACGAGAGAACCCAGCAGTACGTGATCAAGGGAGTGAATCCCAGTACCCCCAACGAGACAGCACAGGCGGCGCTTTGTTATCTGGGATTCGACTGTAAAAGTGCCTCCCGGATGACAGGGTTCCGTACACACGCACCGTTACCACACTACATGGCTGAGTTAGCCGACACGGCTGATTCCCGCGCCATCCTGCAGATAAAGAGCTTTCTGCGGATGGACGTACGTGTAGAACTTTACGAACCACCCAACGTCCCCCAACAATGTAACAACTGCCAGCGGTTCGGCCACTCGGCCCTCCGCTGCGGCCTGGCAACTCGTTGCCGCGGATGCGCTGGCAATCACAGATCAAACACTTGCACACAAACACAGCCAAACCAGCGACGCTGTGCCAAATGCGGTGGGCCCCATGCGGCAAACTTCAGACAGTGCAGTGCATACGAACAGGCGCTGAAGCGTAAATAAGACAAGAGCAGGGTACAGTACGACATACCACGCCCAAGGCCAGCGCCGAACCCAGTAAGGAACGGCGTAACGTTTGCCACGGTTGTACGCCCTGGCGGAACGGCACAGGCCGCGGAACCTCAGCGTCCTTCACACACACGCGAAACAACCGCTGCAACAGCCACACAACAGCCACAGACAACACTGAAAACCAACAAGCATCGGTACCAACACCTGTGCCCCCAAACAACACGACCCCACTCCTGGAAATCACGTGCTGCGAAGAAACGCACCATATACAGGTAAACACATCCACACAAGAACCCCCCCGAACCCCAAGCCCAGAGGAGGAATAGACGTACACGTAAACACAGGGCGGGGAACACGAAATCACCACAACAGGCCACGCAGCAACAACAGATCAGCAACACACAGGAAAACAGTCAACAAGACACTCGAGACTGTAACTCACACTACCATCCCCCTCACCACAGAAGTAACACAGGCGCCACAACCTCTGACACAAAACAAAAACACAAAAGCCACTCCTAACAACACACCAATACCCGCACAAGCGGCCGCTAACTCCACAACAGCACCTCAGGCTGCCACACCCAACACCAACACATCACCTGGGGGAATACTGGAAACACTCGACACACGACCGTTAAAATCCTTACCAAGGTACTGACGGCCGTCACTACACTCATCACCCAGCTCATGAGCGCCGAACCCGGGCAATGCTGGGCTGTCATACATACTGCCATCACAACACTATTTCACACTCTTACATGAATAATATACCACACCCGGCCCATAACGCAAACCCGCACACACTATCAGAGATCCTGTTCTGGAATGCACACTCGATCCACAACAAAAGGGCAGAATTTGCCGCGTTCACGGAACGCAAGGGAATCCTTGTCGTGCTACTGAGCGAGACTAAGTTTAAACTGCACAAACAATTAAACTTTCCTGGCTACTGTGTCTATCGTACCGACCGACCGGGCGACGCCGTGGCAGGTGGAACTGCAATAGTCATACACAAAGACATTGAGCACACAAACATAGAGTTCCCTGAACTGGAAAAAATCGAGTCTACGGTCGTCAGAGTCAAGTTCAACGGAGCCCACACCACACTGATATCGGTATACAACAGCCCTGTAGGCATTTCAATACGCGATATCAGCACATTACTCAACATTTCACCGCGAGTAATAGTCGCTGGAGGTCTGAACGCAAAACACCCAGAATGGAATTCACGCATACGAAATCCCAACGGCAAAAAACTGTACGAACATTCACTAGGCAGAAACTACATTATACTAGCGCCGACTTAACCGACGCACATTCCCCATCAGAGGGGACACAGGCCAGACGTGATAGACATGGCCCTCATCAAGGGCATTACATCGACACTCAACGTTGCCGTTGAAAACGATCTGCCCTCAAACCACCAACCTGTAATACAATACATTGAGGAAACACTGCAGCACATGGAACAACGCAAGATGTTGGACTACGGGCGTGCGAATTGGACATTGTTCAAGCAAACGCTCGATAGCCACATCCCACCTATACACGAAATTAATGAAACAGCACAAATTAACGAGGCAGTAGAAACCCTCACTAACGCCGTCCAGGACGCAATGGCAGGCACCATACCTGATCGCACCTCACAACAACGCAGTGCGGCCCTGCCCCAGGAAATCCTGGGCCTAATCTCAATGAAGAATCGCCTCAGGAGACAATGGCAGCGCATCAGACGTCCGTACTTCAAACGGCACATTAACAGGCTACATGGCATCATACACGATAAAATACAAACACAACAGTGGAACCAAAAACTCGAAGGGCTGGACACCGCACGACCTGGCGTGCGGCAACTAGCCCGACACTTCACCAGGGAGAAAATATACACCCCAACGCTTCAAGGGCCTGACGGACCTGCATACTCAGCGGAAGAGAAAGCAGAACTAATGGCCCGCACACTCGCAGCGTCATTCACACCGAACCTGGTACCATCAGATCCAGTGTTCACACTTGCTACTGACCAAGAGGTTACACGCATTCTAGCCCAACCATCGCGCGACAACATTCGACATGCTAGCACAGCCGAAGTCTCTTGGGCTATAATGCATTCCGCTGCTAGGAAAGCCCCTGGTCATGATGGCATTCAAAACCGTGTCCTCCAGGAGTTCACGGATAAAGCAACTGAGTACATAACACACATAACGAATGCCATACTAAAACGCCAACACTTACCCGCCTTTTGGAAGACGGCCAAGGTCCTGATGTTCAGGAAACCGGGGAAAGACCACAGCCTCCCACAAAATTACCGACCCATCAGCCTTCTGAGCTCGCTCAGTAAGATTGTTGAGAAGGTGATTCTCAAACGCATCACTAGGCACTGCATAACAAATGACATCCTGAGACCGGAGCAATTCGGCTTCAGGAATCACCACTCCACAACACAACAACTCCTACGGGTCGTTGAACATATAACATATGGCTTCAACATAAACAAAGCTACAGGGGCGGTGTACCTGGACATCGAAAAGGCTTTCGACCGTCTATGGCACAACGGCCTCATCCGCAAACTCAGCGACGCGGGATTCCCCGACGGGCTGCTGCGTCTAATACACTCATACCTCACAGACAGGAGCTTCAACACTGACGTGCAGGGAAAACAATCAACACGACACGGTATACACGCGGGAGTACCCCAGGGAAGCATCCTAGGGCCCCTACTGTTTAACCTCTACATAAACGATCTCCCAACCACACACAACACAACGATGGCAATCTACGCGAATGACACAGCCATCCTTGCGCAAGATTGGAAACCATCAAACATTACGTCACGCCTACAGACTGCACTCAGAGTGGCTGAGCCTTGGTTGGAGAAATGACGTGTTAGAGTAAACGTCGACAAGTGCGAAGCCGTTCTGTTCACTAGAAGACCGAAGCAACTGTGCAAACACCGCTACTGCAGACCAATAACTCTACATGCACGCCCAATACGTTTCCGCGAGAAAGTCAAATACCTCGGTGTGTGGCTGGACCGGAAATTACTCTGGGGGGACCACATACAACACATGACCAACCGAGCTAGCGCGAGGCTCAAACAGCTCTATCCTATGCTCAACAGGCGTAGCACACTGAACAGAAGGGTGTCGAGGTCCATGTACATGACACTTATCCGACCCCTGATGACGTACGCAGCTCCTGTCTGGGGATACGCTGCGCCTACACGCCTGCGCCGTCTGCAGCTCATACAAAACAAAGTACTCAAATTCATAAGCAATGCTCCACGATACACACGCATCGCGGACCTTCACCGGGAATACCGACTTGAGACTCTCACGGAGGTAATCCACAAACTCACCACAAGACTATACAGAAACTCCAGACATTCGCAGAACCCGTTTATTCTGAATCTGGGGAACTACGACCACAACCATAGATGGAAACATAAAAGACATACTTGTAAGGACATAACATCTATGGCCAAGCATACGCAAACATAACGGCACAGGCGAGCCCCTGTTAATCAGACGCCATTACTGGATATCCAGCTGAAATACACTGTCGAATAACTGGCACCACACAGGGAAGCCGTACCGTACACTGCATGCAAACAAGCTCCACACATCCCCCACACAGTGAGATGATCTATGGCCGATCTCCCACTACTGTATAACGATATTGATTGTTCCAGGAACGTAGCAGCTGCAGCAACTGGGATACATCGCCATCGGTTGTCACGGTAATGATGCATGATACCTATACTAACAAATCCAACGTTGCATGAACTATCGTAGCTAGTAAGCCACTACTGCTCTTACTACCCATCCCACTGTCGCAGAGGTTTTTTTCCCACGGCACGAGCCATGGCACTTTTTTCCCTCTGCTCTTCAAATCGCTACCCTCACTCGCGTTTCGTCCACTATCTATCAACTGATGGAACGTGTTAATATGTAGTCTTACCCAGACGAACGGACAACATCACAGCTCAGCATCCTGTGATCCATTTACTAGACAACTAACATGTTTACGGAGGTGACAGTAGAACTTTTGGTTTGGTCACCACGTTGGTGCGGGCGTGGAGGGGCCCCATCTCTATTTAAAAAAAACCATTACGTTGAGAACGTCTCATTACAGACATTCAGCATGCCTGGAGGGACGTAATACTAAGCCATTATATGTAGGTGTCAATGTCTTGATGAACTGACGGACCGACTCTCCTGTCTATGCTTGAAAGCAATGAGTACTGAAGAGACAACACACTGGCTTTTAAAACTCCACTCTTTCTACAAAACTCAATGAATTTCCTTTCTGTTTCTTCTTAACCCAAACATGTGTTGACATGTACGTGTCATCATCAGTGGACTTCGATTTATTTCTGTAAAATATTAAACAAAATTTTTCGTTGGTTTTCTATTTTAGGCCTATAAAAATATTACGTATATTTTTATTTTCTTGTGATTGCTCACGTGAAGCTGCATTAATTTTAAAGATGGGAAAGTATCAATTGGACTGCTGTTATGTATTTTATGGCTTAACAGTATGTTACCAGCAAATCAATCGAAAGAAAATATATTTTTTCTCTGAGAGTAACAATAGTGGATGTTCTTATACTTTTCATCGTGTTGTTTATCCTTGGTGTGCTCCTTTATGTAGTGTAATTACATACACTGTTTTTCAACTTTTTTCACTTCAGTTTCACTTGGTATCGCAAGTTTTCATACACAAAGACGACATTTAGGGAAATTTAAGTCTCCACAATCATCGAGACGTTACGTTATTGTCGCTGCTCGCTTTTTGAATGTTTGGTGCGAAACAGAAGTCTCCTATAACATTTTTCAGGAATAAAAGGGGACGTACTGAAATGGTACATATGTCATGTTTGAATAAATAATGAAGGGAAAGGAAAAAGGCGGACTTTGTAAAACATAAATTTAACTCAAAACTACGGAAAAGAGGCAATAGGAGATTATGAACTCAGCAGGTTAATTAGATGTCCTTCTGGAATAGCACACGACTTTTTTAGATTAAAATTGTTTTCTAATATCTTCTGCATGCTACGGTCACTTATAAACTTATGTTGTTGAGATGGTCCCTCTATTCAGTCCCAGTGTCCGCAGCTCGTGGTCTAGTGATTAGCGTTGCTGCCTCTGGACCACGGGGTACCGGGTTCGATTCCCTGCCGGGCCGGGGATTTTCTCAACCTGGGTACTGGATGTCTGTGTTGTCCTCATCATCTCATCATCAGTCGGGTAGTCCCAAGACTGGAAATGGAACCTTTGGATCTTTTACGGGCACTGATGACCACGTTGTTGAACGCCCCACAAACCAACATCATCATCATCACCATCAGTCCCCGCTAATAATCTTCTTCACCGTGCTCGGATCCTCTTCCCTGAAGCTTGCGTGAATTAGCTGGAAAGGGAGATCATTTTTCGCTTCAAATAACGGAAAGCATTCATAACCAGAGATCCATAATTTCAATCATATATTGTCAAAGCACCAGGTTCGTCCTTCTCTCTGGTCCATATACAATAGAGTAAGCCCAATACAATACATTTTACATAATATTCATTGCTAATGCATTCTCTTATTCCTTGGCGGTCCATCATAACACATTTTATCGGCGGCTACACGGAACAACACGCCCACAACATCAAGCGGCGACTTCCGTTCACCACTCGTGTCGACGATAGGTACATCTCCCGTGTATACTCTTGGCTCTGCATAGAAAGAAGCCTAGCTACAGTGTTTTGCTCCACTCTAGCCCAGTTAACATAAAATAATAGTTTTTCTGTATATATTCACGTGAATATCTTACATTTCTCGAAGAGCCTAAGAGTGTACCATGCCATTTCCTAAGAAAATGTCACGTTACACTGAGAGGTGGCATGAGCCCCCTCTCATATTTCTATCTTACGATTCTCCTCTCTAGTTGCATGCGGTGGAGGGTTGCTATTCCTTCACACGTGGACTTCCCACGCAGCGTCTCTCGTCACCCGGGTGGTCCGGTGACAGGCGGGTTAAGCCGACGTGTGTGAGGCAGTCGAGTGAATGCTTTGCAGACGCCGACATTGTCAAGAGACACGCCCGCTGGGGTGTGAAGTAGCGGTTGGGCTAGAGGTTCCGTTACTTCGGAGAAACTTAGCGAAAACACTTTCTGGCGGGCTACCAGCGAGGCGTGGGAATGACTTGTGTACCCAGGCAGTTGTGGCGGGAAAATTCCCGCACTTTCTGCAAAATAGTAACGGTGATTGGTTTGCTCAGGGCATAGCGCCGTGACGTAGCAAAATCAGCACAGAAATTGGCGCCAAGAATCTCCATTGGTGGAATGGTAGTGCCCCGGCAATGGAGTGGAATTTCCGCCGGTTTTCGAGTTGCTGATTGGAACGTAACCACGGCCACTGTCGTGGGGGCGGGAATGTTGTGTGTTCGGCCTGTACGGGTGCTCTAGGAGTCGGCAGTCGCCTTTCGGTCGAGGACGTCGAAGCAACCAGCCAACGGCTCCGGTACGCCAGATCGTGTCCTGGCAGTCAAGAAGACAGTTTGGTAATGTATGTCCGCAGCACCGGCAGACAGGGATTTTCCTAGGTGATAATCAGAGCTCAGCAGAGCGCGCCTGTTCGTCTTTTTCTAACTTTGTTCTGTCTTGAGAAGCAGCAATTACTGTTGGGTTAGCTGTGTGTCTCTCTTGAGATTTGAGTGGCAAGGAATTGGCTCCACATACCACCTCGTCTTAAACCTCACGATCTAGTTTAGGGACAACTTCACCTTTACAGTGTTTGTATGAATCTCCAATTTGAGCCAATTTGATGTTTTATAAATATTTCCTGTGTTTCTTTTACTATTCTGTGTTTAGTCTTAATAAATCATATTGTTATTTTGGACAGAACTTTCATTCTGTAAATCGATAGAGCAACCCTATCATTCCTCACTATGCTAATGAAACCTTTGCTTATTTAACTTATTTATCAAATTAAATTATTGCAGGTGCCAAACTCTCTTCTACTCCACTGGCAGGGTTGATTAGAGTCAGTTCGCGTATTTTTTTTATCCTTGTGCAACAGCAAAAGTCGGAGTTAGAATAGGGGGGGCTTAGAGCATGATTTACATATGTGGATTCTAGTAGAATTTAGTGATAAATACACTGCTAGCCCCGGCACCTCGCATAATATGGCGACCCTTAGCCTCGGATCTTTCCTGAGAATCACTGATTAACAAACAGTATTCTTAGTACGAACATTCAAATTTTTTTTCTCTAATTTTTTTTATTGATTAATACCCAAGTTTTTTTCTGGTAGTTCCGCGTTTAGTTTTAAGTAGCGGCGCATGATTACAGTTTTTGTTTTCAGTGTATATATTTTTTTTTGTTCATTGTTTTTTTGTGTTTCGTTGATGTGGTGTCCGTACCGCATCGCACTTTGTCGGATTTGTGTGCGGTTTCTGTACCACATCAAATTGTGTTTGTGATTACAGCGTTGGAACAGCGTTGTTGAAATTTTATGTCTATGTGTAAAAATATATGGAGTAGATTAATTTAATTGTGCATTCTAGATAAATTTGTTTTTCATGAATGATAACGAGAAGTAAGGCACGACTATTATCGATCGAAGCTAAAACAAAAGAGGATAGAATAATGGATAGGGGGCAGTTTACTGACGGGAATAGGTTCGGAGATGAGATGGGCACATTTTTAGCAGGATAGGACGCCAGGGTCATTGATGAGGAAGGTGATTTGGACGCGATCTTAGAGCAGCGTTGCGGCCGTGATTATGATAGTGAGGTAGACGATGAAACAGAGACAGTCACACAGGTCGAGACGGTAGCAGAAGTTTATAATCAAACGAACGAGAGCAGACAGGGGCCAGCTCGGCCACGTCAGAGCTCTAGCGCCCAGGTGTCCAGAGTTACATCACCCATGTGTGACGAGGATCAAATTGATGACATTAACCCAATACCGAGCTTCCTACGATCAATGAAAGAAGAAGCTGACGAACAGCGTAAGAAGGAGAAAGAAGAAGCTGACGAACAACGCAAGAAGGAGAAAGAAGAAGCTGACGAACAACGCAAGAAGGAGAAGGAAGAAGCTGACGAACAGCGTAAGAAGGACACTCAGACAATAATTTCGCATATAGGGAAAATTCGTGGGGAATTACTAACAATAAAGAAAGAATGTGGAGAAGCCAAACAAATGTCATTGGTAGCACAAAAAGTAGCAGGCCTAGCCAAAACGGCAGCAACAGGGGCAATGAAAATCGCAAAAGTAACTTCTCAACTCGCAGGTCGCTTGCGACGTACAACACAATCCCACTCAAAATCCCTAGCATTCTTAAAGACTCAAGGTAATATTGTGGTTACGAACATCACGAAACGAATGAAAGAAGTAGAGAGTCGGATAGCAACACTAGAGCGAAACGGGCACACGAGCACTGTGCGTTCGGATACCAATGATGGAGTACACAGAATTGTATCTCCGAGGAAAAGCCCGCCGTGCTCTAGCCCAGTGACAGAGTGCGGAACTAACAATGCACACGCAGAAACAGAGAGTAATAGCTCCAATAATTGCAGCCCACTTAGAAGAGCGAATGCTGAATGCCACTTCCACTGTGATACAGACGTAGCACATCACAGTTATCAGCAAGATAGATCAGGACACTCAGCAGACGTGCAAGTATCGGAAACGAGTGACAACACCAGTGCGAGGATCGGACAGAATTTTGATCACAATCACTTCCTGTCGATACTAAAATTCCAGAAATTCAAAGATAATAGAGGGTCGATGCATCCGAAGAGCTGGGTGATGCAATTTACAAATTCATTACCGTCGTCATGGCCAACCCAGGCCAAATTAGAATTCATGTGTGGACACATCGAAGGCCAAGCTGCGGAAAAGATGCGGGGCGTGGCAGCGACGTGTCGGACTTATCAGGAATTTGTTGGTGCATTCCTGCGGACCTACTGGTCAAAGGAAACGCAAGACAGGATTAAAGAGGAAATAATATTTTGTCCTGAACTGGAAGTGTCCGGGCATAGAAGCGCAACCAAATTGTTTGATGATTTACTAAAGAAGAATCAGTTTTTAGATAGTCCATATAGCAACGGAGAAATCATTAAATTTTGCTTTTCCAAATTGCCAGTTAGGTATCAACAGACACTTGTCGGGAAGTGTGGATCTGACATAGATGAATTCAAGAGTCTACTGCGCGAACTCGAAGTAGTCTTCGATAAACAAGACGCAAAGGACAGGAAGAAGGCGCAAAATAACAAATACCACGGGCCAGCAAGGGAAGACGACAACAGATCGCATAATCGCACTGGTCAGTTAGGAAACCAGGGTTACGGAAATCAAGGTTACGCTATTCAAGGTTATGGAAACCAGATACACGGAAACCAAAACGTCAGGGAACAGGGTCAATCTAGACAAGCAATCTGGGACAGGAGGAATGACGAACGGCAAAGCGACCGTAATTGGAGAGAGCGAAATCAAGGACAACAGGAGAACCGGGAGATAGAAATTAGACCTCCAAATCCTAATGCACGTCGGAGGAGGGGGAGTCTAAGAAGGGATTGACGCTAGTCCATAGGACTCCACCACTTCTCTCACACAAAGAAGTTCGTGGAATAATAGTAGTTTAAGTGGTGTACATAGTAGAATAGACAAATATATGAACCTTTCTTCGGGGAACGATAATCGTTGCATTAATAGATTAAGATTGTCAAAGTATTAACACGCTGCATAAGAATTTACTGCTGTTAACGTTTTTTTTGTCTATGTTCGCGATCTCCTCTGTCTTTGCGATAAGAGGCACTACCTTTCCATGAGCAATGTTTTTGTCCTTTCCTATCTGGTGTCCATGTTAAGGGATAAAGATGAGTGACGAGATGTCGCACAAACGGGCGCATACAAGAACGTGCTCTCAGAAGCGTTCTGAGAAGTCGTGTTACGCTCCATAGCGGCCACAACCAGTTCGTGAATCGTTCATACCAATGCTTGCAGGCACGCGTCAGTGCACGGCAAGATTGTGGTATATTGCGTGATTTCGAGGATGAATATGGGCAGTATAGTTTTTTTTGCAGAGCTGCGCCAGCATCGTTGTCTTGCAAGTCGGGGTGATCCTGTGAGCGTTTGACTCCAATGGTGCCATAGACGAGAGAAATGCGAGCATAAAGCCTACCATGCCAATGTGCTGGTTGGGGATTTAGCGTGCTGCTCGTGACTGTCACAGATGAATAACCAGGGACTTATACTTGGATATTCGTGACATACTGTGTAGCTGGCGTGTGTTGGGCGACTGAATCCTCAACAGGAACCACCCCTGGCTCGGTCATATTACATTGCTTCTGGAAAGGTGTGATTTGATCCCGAAAACCGCATCAGATAGAGAAGGAAGTTGCAACTATAAATTTATTGTCGTGTATAGCCATGGCTAACCCAGTCTCTGGAGTTTCAGTGAGGCGTAGTGAGAACTCGGAGGCCATGTCGTACGGCGCGCACATCCACTGTCGTCAATAGCGGCGAGCAGCGAGACATCTCAACGTAACAGGAATTATGTAAGAGTATTGTATAAGGCAAACAAAAAAAAAAAATAATAATAAATAAATAAATAAATAAAAAAGGGTACGATATACTAGGATAAGTTAAACTGTAGGATTTAACAATAACTAGATTAATATTGTGGGGGTTTTCTACCACAAGTGTGGCGCGCGCCTGTTGGGATGTTATTTTTCAGGTCATCAAATCACAGACCCGAGATGGAGGGACGACCGGCGAGCGAACGTAGAATAGTTGCAATAACATAATTTATTCAGAAGACATAGAATGTAGATCGTTGGCATATGGTAGTTAATTCTTGAGCATGTCTACTGTCGATCTATATAATTAATAGTAATATTAGTGCGGGCCCGCACATTTAGTTGTTCATCCATTACAAAGCATCAGTTATCACACACCATGTACATACTGAGATCGGTCTCTACACATATATCAAAATAAATTATTTCCATGTCTAGATTAGATGTTATAATGATTGCCATAGATTAATAACTATAAAAATAAAATAAGAGTGTCTGAAATGACAGACCATCAATGTGTCATTATGTAAATTTATTATAACATAGAAGGTCATGGGAAAAAGTTAGGCATAAGGTTTTTGTAAGAATTGTGCAGATGACGGGGATCGTGGCAATGCGGAGGCCGGACGGAGCGGGAACAAGAGGTCTGCGGCTACCTGCAAGAAAAGAGCGTCAGCACCCCACCTGACGTGAAGGGCGAGAGCATCCGGTCCTACAAGCTCACAGTCACCGGGCCCGTATACCTGAGGGATTAGGCTGCAGACAGCCCTCGCCGGGCCACAAGTGAAAGTGAGGCTGGCCATTGACACTGACACGCGACCCACACGCGACAGCCTGCTAGCTCTCCGGGCGCGGCAGCCGTTTGGAGGGATTCCCTGCGGCAGACCACGTTGTCGTGAGTACACGAAGAAGATCACATATCGTGTCAGAACCTGCGCCTCATGTGCCTCAGGACAGAAAGGGACGCTATATACTCACCTGTTTGGGTTTTTACAACTCACTAGCATTGGCCGATCTGCATACACAAAGCAGTATCGTGCCACACACTCTAACAAATGAATGGTCTCATTTCTAACTTCTCCTCTCCATTAGAGAGCAGTTTTAGCAATCGTCGCTCCTAGTTCGATCCTGTATGGATGACCTCACACACTTGTGGAGTCACTCCACGTGCCATCATCCCTCGTCGAACGGCAATATTGGGAAACGTAAAGTACTGTCCAGCGAGAGAAGAGACCTAGACTAGTGATGTATCCCAACAAGTAGACCTCAGAGACAATTAATCGACGTGAGGAGAGCCTATCACTGTGTCTTCCTACCGTACTGCCGTGATCATATGCGTGGGTCTGACTGCAATCTCAACAGCGTACTGCAGACACTCCAGAACTCCCTATTGCTGTTGCAACAATGTAGCAACAACACCCGACGTTTAGCCCTATGTGATGTCAGTACTGTGGCCCCATCCCAAAAGCCCCCCTCCGATGCTCAAGGCATGGAACCACGTGCATCAGTGCATATGACTCAACATACCAACCCCCTCCGAGAAACTAATAAATTTGTAAAGTGCTTCAAACATTTCTAACAATGTGATTTAGTGCCTCATTCTCAGCACAGTCGTGAACAGTGTGCAATGTCCACGCACAACTTAATGTCCCATGAACCATGTTTTTTCTTCTTAAATTTCTTTCTTTAGTGTTGTTTTTGTAATGTATGTGATACCATTATGTGTTTGTTTTACACTGTAATTCTTATTACAAATTACTGTATTATTCTCCACACCATGTTTTTTTTGTATCTTGTATTTATTGTTGTGTGTATGCAAACAGTGTGCCTGAAGTCCCCATAAACTGAAGCAGATACCACCACTGTCATTGTGAATGGACCATCAGTTCAGGGAACATTTTGTAAAGGTTATTCTTGCTGCAGAGAGACAGAATGAATCGGAGGTTGTAATTAGATTCTGAAAGCTCACAAAGAGATAGTTAACTTAAATAGTATCATGTGTGAGTGAGTTAAGGTTAGTTTAATGATTAAAACTGTTGTAACATCTTGGGCATTTAATTGCGGAGCACTCCAACTCTGATTGTAAAGAATAAACTGCTCCATATTTGGCTCAGATGCCCGGGCCCTATTTAGAGCGTGAATGTCTTCGTGAATCGGTGTTTGGAAGGGGCTCCCTGGGTATGGATGTGTGATGCGAGTGTTAGTGTTCCATATTAAGAAGGTGAAGTTGGCTACATCATAAATAATCCTCCCTCTATGAGCTGCATTTTTCAGTTGCAGTGATTTTCTTTATAGAGTGCGGCATGTGGAGCCAGTTTGCGAGATTGTTCTTGGGCGATTGACTCACTACCTTGCTCCTAAGTGAGCCAACCGCTCACCAATTACAATCTAAAATGGCGTAGGGGCTATGAGAGGTGGCATGAGCCCCCTCTCATATTTCTATCTTACGATTCTCCTCTCTAGTTGCATGCGGTGGAGGGTTGCTATTCCTTCACACGCGGACTTCCCACGCAGCGTCTCTCGTCACCCGGGTGGTCCGGTGACAGGTGGGTTAAGCCGACGTGTGTGAGGCAGTCGAGTGAATGCTTTGCAGACGCCGACATTGTCAAGAGACACGCCCGCTGGGGTGTGAAGTAGCGGCTGGGCTAGAGGTTCCGTTACTTCAGAGAAACTTAGCGAAAACACTTTCTGGCGGGCTACCAGCGAGGCGTGGGAATGACTTGTGTACCCAGGCAGTTGTGGCGGGAAAATTCCCGCACTTTCTGCAAAATAGTAACGGTGATTGGTTTGCTCAGGGCATAGCGCCGTGACGTAGCAAAATCAGCACAGAAATTGGCGCCAAGAATCTCCATTGGTGGAATGGTAGTGCCCCGGCAATGGAGTGGAATTTCCGCCGGTTTTCGAGTTGCTGATTGGAACGTAACCACGGCCACTGTCGTGGGGGCGGGAATGTTGTGTGTTCGGCCTGTACGGGTGCTCTAGGAGTCGGCAGTCGCCTTTCGGTCGAGGACGTCGAAGCAACCAGCCAACGGCTCCGGTACGCCAGATCGTGTCCTGGCAGTCAAGAAGACAGTTTGGTAATGTATGTCCGCAGCACCGGCAGACAGGGATTTTCCTAGGTGATAATCAGAGCTCAGCAGAGCGCGCCTGTTCGTCTTTTTCTAACTTTGTTCTGTCTTGAGAAGCAGCAATTACTGTTGGGTTAGCTGTGTGTCTCTCTTGAGATTTGAGTGGCAAGGAATTGGCTCCACATACCACCTCGTCTTAAACCTCACGATCTAGTTTAGGGACAACTTCACCTTTACAGTGTTTGTATGAATCTCCAATTTGAGCCAATTTGATGTTTTATAAATATTTCCTGTGTTTCTTTTACTATTCTGTGTTTAGTCTTAATAAATCATATTGTTATTTTGGACAGAACTTTCATTCTGTAAATCGATAGAGCAACCCTATCATTCCTCACTATGCTAATGAAACCTTTGCTTATTTAACTTATTTATCAAATTAAATTATTGCAGGTGCCAAACTCTCTTCTACTCCACTGGCAGGGTTGATTAGAGTCAGTTCGCGTATTTTTTTTATCCTTGTGCAACAGCAAAAGTCGGAGTTAGAATAGGGGGGGCTTAGAGCATGATTTACATATGTGGATTCTAGTAGAATTTAGTGATAAATACACTGCTAGCCCCGGCACCTCGCAACACTACAACCTTGTAAGTACACACAGACCTGACCTTATCGACGATGACAATATAGAGACACGAATCATACCGACTATGGTTAGTAAAGTTAATAAATCAATTAAGATGGACAGGAGAGCATTTCTGCTAGAAAGAGGAAATAAGCAGTTGTTAGCATCCCGCTTGGACAAGGAAATGACACCCTTTAGTTCCAGTGTGTTGGATGTAGAGGCAATTTTTAAACGAAATCAGCACGGTTTTAGAAAGCATCGCACGTGCGAAACTCAGCTTGCCCATTTCTCACATGATATCCTGCGAACCATGGATGAAGGGCAACAGGCAGACTCCACATTCATAGATTTCCGAAAAGCATTTGACACAGTGCCCCTCTGGAAGACTGTTAACGTATGTATGAGTGTACGGAATAGGCTCCCAGATAGGTTCTCAAGTGAGTGCTCATCAGAGGCAAGGGCATCGTCAGAAGTGCTCCAGGGAAGTGTGATAGCATCGCTGTTATTTTCTTTATACATACATGGTTTACCGGACAGGGTGGACAGCAATCTGCGGCTGTTTGCTGATGATGCTGTATTGTATGGGAAAGTGTCGTTGTTGGATACAAGGTGACTTATCTTAGACAGAATATCTGGTTGGTGTGATGAATGGCAGCTGGCTCTAAATGTAAAAAAATGTAAGTTTATGCAAATGAGTAGGAAAAACAAAACTAATATGGGAATACATCGATGATAGCGTGCTGCTTGGCAAACTCACGTCACTTAAATATCTTGACGTAACGTTGCAAAGCGATATGAAATGGAACGAACATGTAAGGATAGCTGCAGGGAAGACGGTTGATCTCAGTTTATAGGGAGAATTTTAGGAAAGTGGGTTCATCTGCAAAACAGACCGCATATAGGACACTATTGCGACCCATTATTGAGTACTAATAGAGTGTTTGGGATCACCACCCGGTTGGATTTAAGGAAAACATCATTTCAGAGGCAAGCTGCTAGATTTATTGCCGGTAGGTTCTAACATCACGCAAATATTATGGAGATGCTTCGGGAATTCAAAGGGGAATTCCTGGAGGGAAGGTGAAGTTCTTTTCAAGGAATACCATTGAGAAAATTCAGAGAATCTGCATTTGAAGCTGACTGCAGAGCGATTCTACTGCCAAAAAAGTACATTTTGCGTAAGGACCACGACGGTAAGATAAGAGAAATTAGGCTTCGTATGGAGGCAGACACACAGTTGCTTTTCTCTTGCGCTATTTACGAGTGTAACAGGAAAGGAAATGATAATAGTGATATAGAGTACCCTCCGACAATAACTGTACGGTGGCTCAACAGTATTGGCTCAACACCACCATCAATTAGCATTACATCTTTGATGCCTTAGATGTGCGATAGCAGGCAATCCCTTGTTTTCATCAAGTCGAGCCAAAAATTTCTCTTTTTGTAATTTTTATTCAGTTCCTCATTAGTAATTCGATATTCCCATCTAATCTTCAGCATTCTGTAATACCGCATTTCAAAGAGGCGAATTGGTAATTGCGTTAAGTTTCACTCTCGCACAACGCAAAATTTCACAAAAATAACTTAAGAAAAGACATACTAAAATTTAAATTTGTATTCCGTATTAACAAATTCCTCTTTTTCAGAAATGCTTTTCTTGCTGTTGCCAGACTACATTTTATATATTCTCTAATACTTCCATGGTTACCTTATGTTGCTGCCGAAATACGAAAACTGATCAACAGTTTTTAATGTCTTATTTCCTAATCGAATTCCCTCAGCAACCTCTGATTTAAATCGGCTGTATTTCATCACTATTGTTTTACTTTTGTTGACGATCATCTTATAATCTCTTTTCAAGGCATAATACATTCCGTTCAGATTATCTTCCAAGTACTTTACCGTGTCAGCCAGAATAACAATGACATCAACAAATCGTATATTTATTCTCCCTGCATTTTAATTTTCTTTCAAAATTTCTCATTGATTTCCTTCACCGGTTTCTCAATGTACAGATAGAATAAAGGGGAACAGGCTACTTACACCTTTCTCAGCTACTGCATCCTTTTCATGTCGTCGGACTCTCATATCTACATCCTGGTTTTGGTTGAAGCTGTAGATAAGTTTTCGCTCCATGGATTTTATTCTCCATACATTTGGAATTTCAAAGAGTGTATTAAATCTACAAACGCTATAAAAGCTGGTTTGTCTTTCTTCAGTCTCAGATGAGCCGTAGGGCCTGCATTTACCTCCCGTGTCCCTACATTTCTCTGGAACCCAAATGGAACATTCCAAGGACGGCTGCTCCCAGTTTTTCCTTTCTTCTGTAAATAATTCATGTTAGTTATTGCAGCCGTGACTTATTAAACCGATGATTCTATGATATTCACACTTACCGCACACGCTTTTTTAGAATCGGAATAATTGTATTCCTCATGAAATCTCAGGGTATTTGGCCAGTCTCATGTATCCTGCATATCAGGTGGAATATTCATTTCGCAAGGACGTCAATAATTCTGAGGAAGGGCCGCCTATTCCAGGAGCCTTTTTTCGACTTTCATTGTGCTGTCAAATTCATCTCCCAGTATTATACCTTGCTTCTCATCTTCATCTACTTTCTCTTCCTTTTCTGTAATTACCAGTCCGGTCTCGTACATATGACATGTCAAGTAAATGATGTAGTTTAGTCGGTATGCACATGAACAAATACTTACATTAGGCTCCCTATTTTTTTGTCTGGCATATACCTTTCCTGAATTAAATTATAAGTAATACCATCTTCCGGTTCTGACCAAGAATTTCGCCGGCCTGTGTGGCCGAGCGGTTCTAGGCGCTACAGTCTGGAACCGTGCGACCGCTACGGTCGCAGGTTCGAATCCTGCCTCAGGCATGGATGTGTGTGATGTCCTCAGGTTAGTTAGGTTTAAGCAGTTCTAAGTTCTAGGGGACATGACCTCAGAGGTTAAATCCCATAGAGCTCAGAGCCATTTTTTTAACCAAGAATTTGGGGAGGTTTCCCTTGGTGTAAGGCACATTCAAGAACAGGAAATCCTGTCCCAGATACTCCACATAGTTGTGGTTTCTTCGGTCCTCTACCGGCTGGCCTGGTATTTGGCTGAAAGGTCGCCGAGCCTTCAATGGGGCACTGATCGGACTGACCACTTTACCTTGGGTAGAGAGCGAAAAGTAATAAAAAAGTTCTATAACGTTCAAGCGCAACACACGCACATACACAACATACATACATACATACGCTTTAAACGTACATACATACATAAAAATTATGCACATAATTTTAATTTTTGTTTGGGGTAACGGAGAACATAGTTTCTTGGGAGGTTTTCCTGTATAACGTGTGATCAAAAATACAGTATAAATTTGGAAACTTAATAAACCGTAGAATAATGTAGATTGAGAGGTCAAAATTGACACACATGCTTGGAAGGACATTGGGTTTTATTAGAACCAAAAAAAAAAAACAAAGTATTGCAAGACGCGCACGTCGTTTGGTGATGATCGTGTGCTCAGCTGCCACTTTCGTCATGCTTGGCCTCCCAGGTTCTCAGACCTCAGTCCGTGCAATTACTGACTTTGGGGTTACCTGAAGTCGCAAGTGTATCGTGATCGACCGACGTCTCTAGGGATGCTGAAAGTCAACATCCGACGCCAGTGCCTCACCATAACTCCGGACATGCTTTACAGTGTTGTTCACAACATTATTCCTCGACTACAGCTATTGTTGAGGAATGATGGTGGAAATATTGAGCATTTACTGTAAAGAACATCATCTTTGCTTTGTCTTACTTTATTATGCTAATTATTGCTATTCTGATCAGATGAAGCGCCACCTGTCGGACATTTTTTGAACTTTGTATTTTTTTGGTTCTAATAGAACCCCATGTCATTCCAAGCATGTGTGTCAATTTGTACCTCTCTATCTACATTATTCCGTGATTTATTCAGTTTTCAAATGTATACTGACTTTTTGATCACCCGGTAAATGCCGGTTGGTAAACCCCTCTCATTTTTTCTCAATTAGGATCCCACGATGTCTCACTACAATCACGTCGGGTAAGTGGCTGAAAATAACTGCTACTCTTCAATGGGCCGGATCTGAGACAAGCCTGGTCTACAAATTGGAATGGAGAATGAAAAGTAAAAAAAAAAAAATCTATAATACTTGTTTCCCTTATGTAGGTACCCCTCCCCCCTCTCCTCTGTATTCCTTCCACCTTTCAGTCGCTGGCCGCGGTGACCGAGCGGTTCTAGGCACTGCAGTCCAGAACCACGCACCCGCTACGGTCGCAGGTTCGAATCCTGCCTCGGGCATGCATGTGTGTGATGTCCTTAGGTTAGTTAGGTTTAAGTAGTTATAAGTTTAGGGGACTGATGACCACAGCTGTTAAGTTCCATAGTGCTTAGAACCATTTGAACCTTTCAGTCCTGTCGTCTTAGCTTAGTACCGGTTTCATCACAGAGTGTTACTAATTGACTGAGCGTCCTATGCGCGTTGTGACTTTGTGAGACTTCTGTGAGACGGCATGGCACACGCGGCAGCCGTCGGGGAGTCGGTGGGAGGGTTCGGGAGTTCCCAGCACGGTACGGCAGGTGTCGGAAAGCGAATCCGGCCGGCGGCTCCGGCCGACTTGCCCGCTGACCTGGAAGCGGCCGCGCCGCCAGCTCAGAAGACGCCGGCACGCCGACCGCGACGCATCGCCCACCAGAACTTCCCTGCAGCCGCGCGGCGGGTCGCCACGTACCCGGAACCCGTCACCTCACAACAGGTACGTGCTTTCTCAGGCTGCACCTTCCGAGGTTTCTGGCTCTCCCAAAAAACTAATGCTGTTCTCAGCCTGAAGGGTGGTGAGAAGACCACAGTGTTTTACTACGTATCGTCCTATTGCACATGCTACGCTTCACTTTCCTGCCAGTTATTTATAGCAGCCCTTCAGTTTAAAGTGGACACCGACACTCAGCACAGGTTTCCATTTTCCACATAAATTGTGGTCGGAAGTGAAAGAGGAGATGGATGCCAAAAATTTTCAAGGATATCTACATCTACATCTACATCTGCATCTACATACATACTCCGCAATCCACCATACGGTGCGTAGCGGAGGGTACCTCGTACCACAACTAGCATCTTCTCTCCCTGTTCCACTCCCGAACAGAACGAGGGAAAAATGACTGCCTATATGCCTCTGTACGAGCCCTAATCTCTCTTATCTTATCTTTGTGGTCTTTCCGCGAAATGTAAGTTGACGGCAGTAAAATTGTACTGCACTCAGCCTCAAATGCTGGTTCTCTAAATTTCCTCAGTAGCGATTCACGAAAAGAACGCCTCCTTTCCTCTAGAGATAGATCGATGATCTGAATCCTGAACCTTCGTTTTATAGTCTGATACCTACGCACTTAGAAATCTGTCTGAGAAAAAGTCTTCGCTTTATATTTTTCATCAATTTTTGATCTAAAATTTTTACAAGTTATTACTAATTCTTTCTCGTAACTACACTAGTTATTTGTTTTGACAGTATTTTCTCCTGTGGTAATCCACGCGCTGCCCCTTGAAACACGTAAACGACTGGAAGTTCTGCTTAAATTCTCAGTAATTGTTTCGTTAATTTCTGCCCATGTTTCAGTTGTATGCTGAAGTTGTCACCAGAAAAAACCTGCATACATTTTCTTGGGCTCTTTCTAACAACTTGCTCTGTAACTTAGAATCTCTTTCTAAGTTTCGAGTATAAATGTTAGGCAACATGAATTACTATGATAACAAATAACATTACGCTGCTTTCTCGCTTATCAACAGTTGCGCCTATACCTTGCTTTTCCCATTCTCGCGTTATGTCTGTAGAACTAGACGGTAAAACCAGTGGACACGTCACTGCCAGATATGATCCACGGAAGCACTAATGATTAATTCTGTCATTCTTTCAGCCATTCATCAGTCAATCGTCGTGTTCCCTCGTGAGGAACAATCGTCAAGAAACATATTACTTCGGAGATGCAGACGCAGATTTCATGTCTCTCAACTGCCGCGTGCAAGTCTTGCAATAGGCCACATCTCCGGCGACTTACGTGTCCCTAATCTTCCTTAGTGATTCTGGTGAAAGGGAACCTACAGTTATCCGAACCTTGAGTCATTCCTGGGGACTTCTCACACCGTTGAGAGATGAAGGCTAGATTAAAGGCTGACTGAAAACTTCCGTGGTCCGACCTTCCGGCTTCCAGCTACGCGTTTTGCCACTAGCCCACCAGAACCGACGTAGATACAAATGTGATAAAATTTTTCAGAAGACTATCATTAATGTAACGTTTGAACTGGAAAAGGCTCCAGATGAGCTTCTTCCATAAGAGAGAAGCAAAAGGAACGAATGAAGTTGAGGATTAATGCCGAACCAACGAACAGTCTGTTAAAGACGATGCTCAAACTCAGAACGGGTAAAGGAGAAAACGAACTCGGCCATGTTGAACCCTGTTCCACCAGAATACCAGTCCAATTTGTTAACTGCTGGGTCAGCTCACTTTATAACACAAAGAAAATATGCATCTTTTCTATCTGTGCTATTCATCTGCTGTTCATCTGTTACTCCTTTGTAATAAATTACTTCAGTAAGCTGATGACTGTTAAGGGATAAAAACTCTTACTTATTGTATGAATAAATGTTAATTTTTAATGGGCATTATTTCTTAAGTGCTGATAGGGATACAAACATCAAGAAGCAAACTTTTCTTAATTTGTAGAATGATTCTTTATAAGATAAGTTATTAATTTAACTTCTTGAGAATTATCGATCAGCTGTCCTGTTTGAGTGCAATACATTCATATTGAGGACTTTTCTTCTTTTGATCATAAATTTTACACTCTGAGACTCGTGTCATCTGTCACTGGCGCCAGCTCATTATTTCATGAGATAGGTGTTGCAAGTATATTCGCAGTGAACCAGGCAAGACTAACTTAACCACAACAGAGACGTCTTGAAACAGTAGCTCACCTCAGTGTGAAAATTGTGAGCGATTAAAG
The DNA here is from genome assembly GCF_023898315.1 of Schistocerca nitens. NCBI lineage: Eukaryota > Metazoa > Arthropoda > Insecta > Orthoptera > Acrididae > Schistocerca > Schistocerca nitens. Next base: position 170,319,576 of record NC_064619.1, read on the forward strand.
ACGCTGTGACGTTTCGAACAAACCAAACCTGAATATGTATGGTGTGGTGAGAATTTTTTTAATCGAATGTGCAATAACTAAAGATGCCCCAATAACATGGTCGTTCTAAGCTGACACAACAGATTTGCGTGAGATATGTGGAATGCCTAGAAACATTGGGCCTCAGTGTACTCATTTAGCTGTGAGAGTTTCATTATTCTCTGATGAATTCAAATTTTAGTCTTTTTCATAGTTGTTTCGGAGCGACGAAAACGTTTTGGTGTAATTCTCGGTAAAATTCTTCTCGTTATATTTTGGGACATTTGTTATAATACCTGCTCTAAGTTTAAAAATCGTGATCTTGTCATCTTCTCGTTACTTCGACCATGCGTTAGCAAGCAGTCCGCAATACTGCCTACAGAAGTGTTTACCACAATGTATTTCTGGCAACGATATGGCAAAAGATATTCCTCATTTCTCACAGTAAAACATTATATCCATTACCCGTAACGCACTTTAATATAAAGACTTTGTGGCATTATTCAAATATAAACTATTTATTAAATTTCAGGGACTTTTCTAATTTTCATTTCATTGCACGTGGAAAACAGAAGAGCACAGACGTTACAAGTAGTTTAAATTTGGAATACATTATGTTATTTTAGATATCTATCAGTACACTGCATCTCAAGCGAATTTTGCAGAATAGCGCAACTATACGTTTCTTCTTTCAAATATTCTCGCGTTATTGGCTATAGGTTTCGACTGAACCTCGTCCATTAAGATAAATGTACTGTGAGAAATACTTGTGCCTTCTGGACACTAGTACACTAGTTTAGAGCTACTTGATTGCACCAGCGACCGTATAGTCAACGTACCTGGCTGCTAAACGACTCAACTGAATTTGATGGCCTATAACACCACTAGATTTTTCTTGGTGAAAAGACTCAAGCACAGTCCACTCTTAATCGTGAGGAAAAGCCAGGTGATCTTCGAGGCAGGAATAACGACTACGCTCTTTAATGCAGAAATTAGCGTCCAGGAAAGCTGTGGGCTGACCAATAATGCCTCAGGAGCTACCGTCAAGTGATGAATTAGCCAGAGAATGAATCAGCGGTACGGCAGTACTGCAATGTCACACTGGAGGACAGGGTCGACGAGCCCGGCTATAATGCGGCTCACAGACGGGTAAGGCAGTTCTGTTTGACGTGGCCCTATGCGTTTCTCCTGAAAAGCTGATTTTTATATATTTCAGGTATGTTTGTTACATCTTTATCAGTTCAAGGTGGAGTATTTTATTTTTGTAACAGTAATTTGAATCGTATGTGACATTCCAATCAATACTGTTCGCGTGAAAATCCCTGTTTACTGTTTCACAACGAATATACAATAGTGTTTCAATGAACCAGCGATTGAAGTTGTTCTTTTCAGCAATACTACGTCATGTTTGCATATTTTATGAACTCCTGCACGACAACTCATCCACAATAAGTCAGTCGACGTTGTAGAAAGAAACAATGACATTACTCCACTGAAACTTACAAATTAACAACTGTGCGTTTAAGGCATTACTTTACGGATATGGCGAGACAAACTGTCAATCTTGAAACGTTTCATGACGTTTCATGTAGATGTGACTGTATAAAAACGTTATATACTGCACGTGGCACATAACATGTTCAAAGGTGTTAGACCTGAACGTTATATTCAAGACGTGGTTACAATAAGTGGCGCGACGAAGATAACAAAAAACTTTCAAGAAAATAAATTTCTTCTGTTACATTTACAAGGATAGTGATGTAACATTAACACACAAATGGAAAATGGTTGTACCTTACACGATTGTCGGAAAATTGTAACATGTTAAATACAAGGCATGTAGCATCATGATCACTTTACGAATGATAACTACACTATTAGAACAAAGCGACAAACACGGGAAATTTTCAGTCGCTGTTCTATAATTTAGGTTAAGTATTCTGTAAGCTTAGGGACTGATGACCTTAGCAGTTAAGTCCCATAAGATCTCACACACATTTGAACATTTTTGAGCAACGTGGTAAAGTAATGCAACTCACAGGGACTGACGTTAAGTCACAGCAGCGAAGTGGTATGTGTGAGCCACTCGTTTGTAAGGAATCTCCGCCGTATGATGGGTCGACGTGGAGGCGTTGCAGAAAGAATCTGTCGAGCTTGGGCGCTACCGTGACCACACAGTGAATGTTTCCCGATTTGTTGGTGTATCGACGCGGACGGTCCAACTTGTCTAAAAACAATGGTGATCCACTCGCAGGCATGTGTTACACAATTTTCGATTTACGTCTCCGTGGGCAGACTTGTGGTTAACTAAGATGTATTTCGCTCTTTAGGTGACATCAATAAAAAAAATTTTATTACGAAAGATAAACAAAGATTACAATTTTGTTTTCAATGAACACTCTTCTGACTGGTTTGATGCATACCGCCACGAATTCCTCTCCTGTGCCAACCTCTTCATCTCAGAGTAGCACTTGCAACCTGAGTCCTCAGTTATTTGCTGGATGTATTCCAATCTCTGTCTTCATCTACAGTTTCTGCCCTCTACAGCTCCTTCTAGTACCATGGAAGTCATTCCCTGATGTCTCGACAGATGTCCTACCATCCTCTCCTTCCTTGTCAGTGTTTCCACATGTTCCATTCCTACATCTACATCTACATGGATACTCTGGAAATCACATTTAAGTGCCTGGCAGAGGGGTCATTGAACCACCTTGACAATTCTCTATTATTCCTATCTCATATAGCTCGCGGAAAGAATGAACACCTGTATCTTTCCGTACGAGCTCTGATTTCCCTTATTTTATCGTGGTGATCGTTCCTCTCCTTATAGATCGGTGTCAACAAAATATTTTCGCATTCGGAGGAGAAAGTTAGTGATTGGAATTTCGTGAGAAGATTCCGTCGCAACGAAGAACGCCTTTCTTTTAATTATGTCCAGCCCAAATCCTGTATCGTTTCTGTGACACCCTCTCCCACATATCGCGATAATACAAAACGTGCTGCCTTTCTCTGAACTTTTCGATGTACTCCGTCTGTCCTATTTGGTAAGGATTCCACACCGCGCAGCTGTATTCTAAAAGAGGAAGGACAAGCATAGTGTAGGCAGTCTCCTTAGTAGGTCTGTTACATTTTCTAAGTGTCCTGACAAACCGCAGTATCTGGGTAGCCTTCCTCACAACATTTTCTGTGTGTTCCTTCCTATTTAAGTTGTTCGTAATTATAATACGGAGGTATTTAATTGAATTTACAGCTTTTAAAGGAGACTGATTTATCGTGTAACCGAAGTGTAACGAGTTTCCTTTAGCACTCATTTGGATGACCTCTGCGATTCTGCGCATAACATTCTCATTCCTTATCTTATCAGTCTACTAATTTTCAACATTCGTCTGTAACAGCACATTTCAAATGATTCGATTCTCTTCTGTTCCGGTTTTCGCACAGTCCATGTTTCATAGCCACACAATCCTGTGCTCCATACGTATATTCTCGGAAATTTCTGTCGCAAATTAAGGCTTATGTTCGATACTAGCAGACTTCTCTTGATCAGGAATGCCCTCAGGAATGCCCTTTTTGCAAGTGCTAGTCTGCTTTTCATGCCCAAGTTGCTGCGTCCATTGCTGGTTATTTTGCTAGCTAGGTAGCAGAATTCCTGTTGTTAAGTTTCTTACTGTTCTCACTTGTGCTACTTCTCATTAGTTTCGTCTTTCTTCGATTTATTCTCAATCCATATTCCTTACTCATTATACTGTTAATTCCCTTCAGGAAATCATGTAATTCTTGCTCACTTTCACTAAGGATAGCAACGTCATCAGCAAATCGTATCACTGATATCCTTTCATCCTGAATTTTAATTCCATTCTTAAATCTTTCTTTTGTTTCCATCATTGCTTCTTCAATGTACAGATTGAACATGAGGGACGAAAGACTACATCTCTGTCCTACACTCTTTTTAATCCGAGCACTTCGTTCTTGGTCGTCCACTCTAATTATTCCCTCTTGGCTCTTCTATATATAGTGTATTACCCGTCTCTCCTCACAGCTTACCCCTATTTTTCTCATAATTTCTACAATCTGGCACCATTTCACATTGTCGCTCGTTTTTTCCAGATAGACAAATCCTATGAACGTGTCTTGATTTTTCTTTAGTCTTGCTTCCATTATCAACACAACGTCAGAATTGCCTCTCTGGTGCCTTTATCTTTCCTAAATCCAGACTGGTTGTCATCTAATACATCCTCCATTTTCTTTTCCATTCTTCTGTATATTATCCTTGTCAGCAATTTGGATGCTTGAGCTCTTAAGCTACTTGTACAATAATTCTCGCATTTGTCAGCTCTTACAGTCTTCCGAATTATGTGGGTGATATTTTTCTGAAAGTTAGATGGTATTTCGCCTGACTCGTACATTCTTCACACCAACGGGAATAGTCGTTTTGTTGCCACTTCCCCCAATGATTTTAGAAATTCTGATGGAATTTTATCTATCCCTTCTTCCTCATTTGATCTTAAGTCTTCCAACGCTCTCTTAAATTCAGATTCTAATACTGGATCCCCCATATCCTCTAAATCGACTCTTGTTTCTTCTTCTATCACATCAGACAAATTAAGCTACTGTAAGTTGTTGTGGTCTTCAGTCTTGAGACTGGTTTGATGCAGCACTCCATGCTACTCTATCCTGTGCAAGCCTCTTCATCTCCCAGTACCTACTGCAGCCTACATCCTTCTGAATCTGCATAGTGTATTCATCTCTTAGAGTCCCCCTACAATTTTTACCCTCCATGCTGCCCTCCAGTACTAAATTGGTGATCCCTTGATGCCTCAGAGCGTGTCCAACCAACCGATCCCTTCTTCTAGTCAAGTTGTGCCACAAACTCCTCTTCTCCCCAATTCTATTCAATACCTCCTCATTAGTTATGTGATCTTGCCATCTAATCTTCAGCATTCTTCTGTAGCACCACATTTCGAAAGCTGCTATTCTCTTCTTGTCTAAACTATTTATCGTCCATGTTTCGCTTCCATACATGGCTACACTCCATACAAATACTTTCAGATTCGACTTCCTGACACTTAAATCAATAAAAAAATGGTTCAAATGGCTCTGAGCACTATAGGACTTAACATCTATGGTCATCAGTCCCCTTGAACTTAGAACTACTTAAACCTAACTAACCTAAGGACATCACACAACACCCAGCCATCACGTGGCAGAGAAAATCCCTGACCCCGCCGGGAATCGAACCCGGGACTTAAATCAATACTCGATGTTAACAAATTTATCTTCTTCAGAAACGCTTTCCTTGCCATTTCCAGTCTACATTTTATATCCTCTCTACTTCGACCATCATCAGTTATTTTGCTCCCCAAATAGCAAAACTCCTTTACTACTTTAAGTGTCTCATTTCCTAAGCTAATTCCCGCAGTATCACCCGACTTAATTCGACTACGTTCCATTATCCTTCTTTCACTTTTGTTGATGTTCATCTTATACCCTCCTTTCAAGACACTGTCCATTCCGTTCAACTGCTCTTCCAAGTCCTTTGCTGTCTCTGACAGAATTACAATGTCATCGGCGAACCTCAAAGTTTTTATTTCTTCTTCATCGATTTTAATACCTACTCCGAACTTTTCTTTCGTTTCCTTTACTGCTTGCTCAGTAAGTTATTACTGTGTTAAACTGTGTCAGTCCATATCGAAAAAGGGTTGTGGCATTCTACGGCCGAGACTCGTGCGGGAGTCCTTGGCAGCTGATTGTGAAACGGCGTCGGGAGTTCGACGTCTCCAGGTGCCGGAAGGCCGCCAGACAAGGACCGGCCGCGATCCTGCACGCATGTGTGTCAGCGGTGCGTGCCGCGTGCGTGAGCGCGTGTGCGCTCCATGTGGAAGGACTGGACTCCTCCCTCGGCCACTTTCTACCGCCGGGACGTCCAGGACGCTGCGCCGACCTTCGTGTCCTCGAAAGATTGCCTACCCAGCCGGGCAGCTCCTGATCGCCTCGGGCGCTCGCTTTCTGTTCTGCCACAGCCTTCAGCAAGGTATTCGCTACAGTAGTAGAATGAGGTAATGCAGTAATAAACGGTGTTCTAGTCCCCGTTTGAACACTTACATTTAGCTCTACATCGGTTTTCTTACTTTGCTTCAGACTAAACAGGAATAATCACCCCAAAATTATCTGCACTCGATTTCCTGGCCAACTACGTCAGCTTTTCATTTACAGCGGCCTCGATGTAGACGAAACAAAATATTCTTCCAACCCCAACAGCATGATACACTACTGGGCATTAAAATTGCTACACCACGAAGATGACGTGCTACAGACGCGAAATTTAACCGACAGCAAGAAGATGCTGTGATATGCAAATCATTAACTTTTCAGAGGATTCACACAAGGTTGGCGCCGGTGGCGACACCTACAACGTGTTGACATTAGGAAAGTTTCCAACCGATTTCTCATACACAAACAGCAGTTGACCGGCGTTGCCTGGTGAAACGTTGTTGTGATGCCTCCTGTAAGGAGGAGAAATGCGTACCATCACGTTTCCGACTTTGATAAACGTCGGATTGTAGCCCATCGCGATTGCGGTTTATCCTATCGCGACATTGATGCTCGCGTTGGTCGAGATCCAATGACTGTTAGCAGAATATCGAATCGGTGAGTTCAGGAGGGTAATACGGAACGCCGTGATGGATCCCAACGGCCTCGTATCACTAGCAGTCGAGATGACAGGCATCTTATCTGCATGGATGTAACGGATCGTGCTGCCACGTCTCGATCCCTGAGTCAACAGATGGGGACGTTTGCAAGACAACAACCATCTGCACGAACAGTTCGACGACGGTTGCAGCAGCATGGACTATCAGCTCGGAGACCATGGCTGCGGTTACCCTTGATGCTGCATCACAGACAGGAGCGCCTACGATGGGGTACTCAACGACGAACTTGGGTGCACGAATGGCAAAACGTCATTTTTTCGGATGAATCTGTTTACAGTATCATGATGGTCGCATCAGTGTTTGGCGACATCGCGGTGAACGCACATTGGAAGCGTGTATTCGTCATCGCCACACTGGCGTATCACCCGGCGTGATGGTATGGGGTGCCATTGTTTACACGTCTCGGTCACTTCATTTTCGCATTGACGGCACTTTGAACAGTGGACGTTGCATTTCAGATGTGTTACGACCCGTGGCTCTACCCTTAATTCGATCCCTGCGAAACCCCACATTTCAGCAGGATAATGCACGACCGCGTGTTGCAGGTCCTGTACGAGCCTTTATGGATACAGGAAATGTTCGACTGCTGCCCTGGCCCGCACATTCTCCAGATCTCCCACCAATTGTAAACGTCTGGTCAATAGTAGCCGAGCAACTAGCTCGTCACAATACGGCAGTCACTACTCTCGATGAACTGTGGTATCGTGTTGAAGCTCCATGGGCAGCTGTACCTGTACGCGCCATCCAAGCTCTGTTTGACCCAATGCCCAGACGAATCAAGGCCGTTATTACGGCCAGAGGTGGTTGTTCTGGGTACTGATTTCTCAGGAACTATGCACCCAAATTGCGTGAAAATGTAATCACATGTCAAGTTCTAGTATAATATATTTGTCCAATGAATGCCCGTTTATCATCTGCATTTCTTCTTGGTGTAGCAATTTTAATGGCCAGTAGTGTACTTCCGTAACTCGTGTCAGCGTTAATTCATTTATGTTGTGAACATAACAGAGAGAGCGAATCCCACCTACAACTTTTACAGAAACCTAAAGGTAGCTATAAAAGTCGAAGGAAAATAAAGGAAAAAAGTTGGTTGAAAAGGGAGTTAGACGAGATAGTAGCTTATTCCCCATGGCATTCAATCTTTACGTTGAACAAGCAGTAAAGGAAACCAAAGAGATATATGGAATAGAAGTTAAAGTCCAAGGAGCAGAAATACAAATTTAGGGTTTGCCGATGACTTTGAAAATTGATCAGAGATGGCAAACGACATGGAAGAGCGGTTGAATGCAACGAGCAGTGCCGTGAAAGAAGATTATAAGACAAGCATCGACGAAAGTAATGCCAGAGTAAGGAATGTAGTCGAATAAAATCAGGTGCCGCAGAGGTAATTAAATCAGGAAGTTACATACTGAAAGTAGTAGGCGAGTTCTGCTATTTGGGGAGCAAAATAAGAGAAGACATAAAAGGCTTACTTGCAATAGCAAGAAGGCGTTTCTGAAGAAGATAAATTTGTTAACATCTATTATCGAACCCACTGAAAACGTGCAGTTTTTGTACCACTGTGAGCAACGCTCTTTTGGGAGGTACCCGACTCATATTGTCCATTGCGTACAGTTTCCTTCGCAGTTTTCGCACGGAAACTGGTTCAGATAGACCTGCGCTTAGTGACAGCAGGAATTCTTGTCGGGTTTGAAACCGATTGTCATTGACAAAGCAAGAAACTTGTCTCCGGTCCCTATCCGCTTCGATCTTTTTTGCGATAATTGTTCTTACGCCATCTACATGGCTGCGTCTCTTACACCATACCCCGCAAATACGTTGGACAGACAGTGTAGATACATCGACAAGTGGGGCAAGTTATTTCACGGTGTGGTCGTGGGGACGTCCAAAGACGGTAGCTCCTTTTTGCTATTCTCACAGGTCTCCACGTCCACTCATCTTACTGGACAGATCCTACGCAACCACTACCACATACCTCTTCACTGCCATGACTTAACGTCAACAGCGACCACCTGATACCAATTCTGAACTGTGTACAGTGCTCGAAAACGACCAGTGTGTTCTTTATAGAAGGCGAATTATATTTATTTTCGGTGATTCGTATCACTAATGTAGTCAGGCGAGAAAGGTTAGAAGAACTAATCGTGGCCTTAGGAAAGGAACCATTGAAACATTCTCTTCAAGAGGCATGTGGAAGCCGTTAGAATTAAAAACATGATACTGATACAGAAACTGAGTTCGGCTTCTTTCGAATACTATAACGCAATGTCTGCACTGTCCCGGTTCACAAAGACGCATAACCTTCCCTGGCTCAACCGCGGCACTGAGACCGTTACCATACAGGAAGTGACACTGCGTGCCTTGGTCGGGCACCGGACGGCAAGTCAGGGAACAGAACAAGGGCAGACTTCCGTGCCAAATTCGCCTTATGTATATCAGTACTAGACTAAAGTGTAATATAATCACGAACTAGACATTTCATTAAAGCTGATGGTGGAAAAATCCAGGGCACCCTCGGGATGGTCTTGAATGAGTGATCTGTGCTTTTATACGAAGCATTCCACAACTAGCTTTCTGTTATTGCACTAATCCGTTGCTTTTATATGGACATGAAAGATCTATATAGGTAAGAAAGAAATGTCACTAAAGGGTTTAGAAATCTACAAACCAACTTTAACCAATACCTGAAAACGTTGTAACTGATACTCTACCACAAATATTTAAGTAATCGCGTCTAAGAACTTGAAAAAAATTATTCGGGTCCACAGTATTCTACAGTCGAAAACTGACGGTCCGAGGCACTCAAATGCACAAAAACAACGCCGCTAGTAGTGACACCTATCATAATATAGCAAATATAAGCCGATTGGCACACTAAGACGATGTTACTGATGTTCTTGTCGTAAGTGAATAAGTAAAGAATTTTTGTTGCCCGAGCATCTCTGGTTGCAAGAGTTAAAACTTTTCTCATCTCGTGATAAGTATAATTCATGGAAAATTTATTAGTTTCAGTAAATATTTATGTGGAATCTATTCCAGGTATGAAAACCAGTACAATGAATTCCTACTTTTTTCATGAAGGACATTTTTTGCTCAACTTTCAAGCACGAAAAACAGCACTGTTCATTTTTGGAGTCACACTGACTGTCAATAGCACTGCTCATAATGTTAAAAGTAGCAACTAACCTCCAAACCTCGAGGTGATTTAGCAGTTGCCAAGAAAGAGATAGCTGAGTTGCGAACTGCAATCCATAGCACTAAGACAAGATTACAGTCAACCAATACTGGTCAGCAAGAAGGGGACTCCAAAAGCGTGATAGCTTGCGTCCAGATGATACCAGTAGTTTCTGGGTTTGGACTCGAAGGGTAAAGCGTACACACAACGTAACAAGTTCAGGAGCAGAAAGAGCATAGGGTGTCAGACGCAAGCTAAGAAGAAAAGGACTAAGGAGACCAATAATACCTTAGTAATATGATGATAGACATGAGAGGGGTACGATTAATTGCAAACACGCCGGCCGAAGTGGCCGTGCGGTTAAAGGCGCTGCAGTCTGGAACCGCAAGACCGCTACGGTCGCAGGTTCGAATCCTGCCTCGGGCATGGATGTTTGTGATGTCCTTAGGTTAGTTAGGTTTAACTAGTTCTAAGTTCTAGGGGACTAATGACCTCAGCAGTTGAGTCCCATAGTGCTCAGAGCCATTTGAACCATTTTTTGAATTGCAAACACGTCACAAAATAAGACCATAATCATCATACTACATACAGCAGATCAAATGACTGTTCTATTCGAGCTATTATAGCGTTATAGTGCGAACTATAGATGATCCAAAATGATTTATGTTTCAAATGACGAAAAACTTACGTTAAACAAGAGATTTCATGGTAGTAGATATGTTCGATATTAACCTAAAATAAATTATTAGAACAACCGCTGTAAAAAATTAATACTCTAGCGTAAGGAATCCTTTCACCTTAAATTTAAAGATATGACGAACACTGCACTTGTTTAATTTTTTTCTATTTTTCTTTCTCTATAGAGGCAGATTATAGCTTCCTGTCGCCCTATAGCATTTCTTGCTCATGTAGGTGGATGTCTAAATGGTCCGATAACTCGATGAGTGTAAATCACCTGTTCCCTCTAAGTGCTTCCCTCATCATTTCTGCAAGTTCGTCATTGAGTGCAGATAGTCGCCTACGGCTCTCCTGACACGGGCCTCACATTTTTCTGTCCCAAACATGCGGCACTACTGTTGTCACGCCTCAGTCACCCATAACGATCGTTCCATTAACTACACTTTCCACGGTGAAAGTAAGTGCTTTTCAAGTTTTTTCGTCCGCAGAAAACGAATATTGTGTGTTTTTAACAGCGGCCATTCTAAACCACTGTTACACAAGACACAAGTTTGCACAGATATTCCCTCCCAGATTACCGAAGATTACAGACTAAGTACAGTAGAAATCGCTACATGTACTCTTCCCTGCGTAGTACGAAAATGGGGTGAGTTCGTATATTCCTTTTTCCATTGATATTATGTCCGTAGGTCAGGAAAGTTTAACCATTTGAGTTTCAGTGACTTCTGCCTGAAACCAACATATTATTAACTTTGTACCACTGCCTTTAGAAGGAATCACCGATGCCGTTGCAACACAGAGATATCTACTGGTACAGTGTGGAACTTCTACGAATGTTGTGCATTATAGTAGTCGCTTATAGCAATCTAAGCAACAGTCGACCGTGAGATTGTGGTGTGTGGCTGTAGGCGATTGGGACATGCGTCTTTTTTATAGTCATGTTGGTGCTATGATTAACAGTGGAAATAAGTATATGTGAAGTTGTGCCACGTAAATTTGAGTTTCTGCTACTGCTTTTATGAGTGTTTTCGAAATGAAGTCACTGTGGATTATGTAATTTTGATATAAATTTTATTAAATTTTATGTCCTTTATTGCTTGTTATTTAGAACTATAATTTGTTTTAGGCATTATGAGTTCATGGGCGTTTCGAGATATGGGACTGTGTCTAGGAACAATGCGGATTTGTTTTCAAATATATCACATGAAATGACGGGTAGTTGAAAGCTGCGTTCATAGTGGTTATAAAGTGAATCCACTTTCTTAAAATAATTGAATGTTTATTTTTTTGCGAGTTTCTTCTCGTATTCGTTCTCACAATGATAAGAAAAGGTTAATTTTGTGAAAAATTTTAAAACTATGTCCCAAAGTGAAACCACTTCCTTAAAACAATTCAGGGTTTACAACAGCCAATTTCTTCTTGCATTTGTTGCTTAACATGCTAATAAAGGTTACTTTTCAAAATTATATTTGTTTTCATTTTGTTGTACTCAAACAGTTAACAAGGCAATGCCCTGTCATCTGTTCAGGCAATGTTCTCGTGAACTGTTGAAGCGCCTAAGATTTCCCGAGTTGTAAACTGCTAAATTCTACGGCATCGCGTTCGTCTGTGGGGAAGGCGTGAGGCAGTCCGCTGTGGACGCGGTCCGTTGTGTCCCGGCTGGAGGTCACGGCCAAGGCAGCGTCCGGTCCCGGTCCAGCTGGAGAGAGAGCCGGCCGTGGCTGGAGGAAAGCTCTGCTGGAGCTTACGGCCCCTCGCCTCGACCGCTCCCAACTCGCCAACGCCCACAGCCTGAGTCGCCAGATTTCTGTTGTACGCCGTACAGTAGGCTTCATTACAGGGTTAATCAAGGCTGTTAGGAAGGAGGGAGGGAGACTAGAGTTTAACGTGCCGTCGAAAGCGAGGTCATTAGAAGTGGAGCCCAAGCTCAGATTACGAAAGGACGGAGAAGAAATCGGCCACGCACTTTTCAAAGGAACCATCCCGGCACTTGCATGGAGCGATTTAGGGAAATCACAGGAAACCTCAATCTGGATGGGTGGACGGGCATTTGAAAAATCGTCCTTGCGGATGCAAGTCCAGTGTGTCAACCATTGTGCCATCTCGTTCTTTAAGGCTGTCAGGGCTGTAGCCTACCCCCAATGTTACACGATCTGTACATTAAGCAAACAATAAAGGAGACCAAAAAGAAATCTGAAAAGCTAATTAAAGTTCAGGGAAAAGAAATAAAAATCTTAACATACATGAAATGTATTCGCATTTGCGAATATGGACAATCTCAAAGTTTGCTGGTGACATTGTAATTCTGTCAGCCACAGCAAAGAACTTCGAAGAACAGTTGGACGGACTGGGTGGTGCCTTCAAAGACGTTAAAAGATGGACGGCAAGAAAAGTAAAACAAGGGTAATGGAATGTAGTCGCGTTAAGTTAGGCGATGCTACTGAAATTAGATTAAGAAAAGAGATACTAAAAGTAGCAGATGAGTTTTGCTATTTGTGCAGCGAAATAATTGATAATGACCGCAGTAGGCAGGATATAAAATTTAGACTTGCTATAGCAAGAAAAGCATTTCTGAAAAAAAAGGTTACTATCTAAAATAAGTTTGAGTATTAGGAAAACTCTCCTGAATGAATTCGTCTGAAAACATGGTTGATAAGCAGCTCAGATAAAAAGAGAACATAAGTTTCTGAAATGTGGTGTGGTAATGCTGAAGATTAAACGGTAGACCGAGTAACAAATGAGGAGTTATTGAATCAGTTTGGGGAAAAAAGATATTTTTGGCACATTTGACTGAAGGAAAGGATCAGTTGATAGAACATATTCTGAGACATTAATCATTCGTTAGTCTGGTAACTGAGGGAAATGTTGAGGTAAAATAAGTTTCCTTTAATTTACGTCTATGGTCACAAACTTTTTGTTAACAGATTATCGGTTTCGGTCTATAATGCCCATCATCAGATCTGCAGCAAAAAATGGGAAAAGAACATAAAGAGACTCGCAGATTGTCTACAGCTTAAAAGCAATAAACAGACCATAATGAAAAGTACGGCAGCTTGTTTTGAATAGTAGTGCTGCTGACTACATGACTCGTGCATATGATGTTATTTACTTATATTTGACGATGCTTGTGCTGACTTTGCATTTAACATTTGACGATGCCACTATGGATTTGATTTTGTAAAACAGGTATGCTTCTTCGTACTTAAAGCGCACAAACGCATATATATGTCAGTAGTACTTTTCATTATGGCCTATTTATTGTTTTTAAGCTGTAGACAATCTGCGAGTGTATTTATGTTTGTTTCCCATTTTTTTGCTGTAGATCTGATGATGGTCATTATAGATCGAAACCGGTAATCTGTTAACAAAAAGTTTGTGACCACAGACGTAAATTAAAGGAAACTTATTGTATATACGGCTCACTGTTTTATTCGCGACAATGTCGCAGCTTGTGAAAGTGGAGGTAAAAATTGCAGAGGGAGATGAGGGGATGAACACAGTAAGAAAGTTCAAATCTATGTAGGTTGCAGTAGGTATTCGGAACTGAAAAAGTTCGCACAGGGCAGACAAGTGTGGAGAGCTGCGTCGAACTAATCTTCGGACTAAAAATCACAACAAAGACAACGACATTCCTATGGAACTATTTAAAATATGATGACTTCGTAAAAGTAAAGACCAGACTGAAATTCGTTAGAAAAGTTGTCAGGAATTGTTGTCTACGCACGAAAGACATAGATTACAAAACTTTCGTTAAACCTAGAGATAAGTATTGCTCACCCGCGACTCTCACCAGATGAAACTGACAGAAAAAATAGAAATGTAAAGAAGAGCAGAGCATTTCGTCACAGGTTCGTTCAGTACGTGCGAATGTGACACGGAGATGCTCATCCAACTCCAGTAGCAAATGCTACAAGAGAAGCGTTGTAGATCGCAGCGTGTTTTATCGTTAAAATTGCGAGTGTTTAATCGCAGTATAGTTAAACGACATATTGCTCCTTTCTACCCGTACCCGGAAAAAGCCTAAGAAGGTAAAATGAAAGACATTGGAACTCTCACGGAGCAATGCTACACAAAGTACCATCCGCCACATTCGTTAGCTGGCTTGCGGGATACAGATATAGATGCAGGCTCATGTTCACATTTCACTGCGAATGAAACGTGTTCGATTCGAAGCGTCGATAATGTTGGGGATTTTATCATTCGTCTACGTGTCTTCACTTTTCTCAGAGCTTTGTTCTGTATACACTGAAGCGAGGACTGCGTCTGGCGATTTTTACAGCAACCTCTTGCCCTCACTCCTAGTTACCTGAATAGGTTGAAGGACAGTAGGATACAGGTCTATGATAGTTCTTACGTCATTGTCGGCCTAAGTACTACGCCGTTCAATCCAACGTTGGAAATGAGTCTATTAATTTTTAAATAGGAATTTCAACCATGATGTACAAAATACCTATAACGATTTTGAGACGGGCCAGACTCTCACTCGGACATTGGCACATAGTTAGAGACGTCCTGTCTCTTGAGGTATGTTTTGTATAGTGAAACAATTTTGCAAATACATTCATTAGTACATGTGCATGCTGTCCTGCAAAATTTGGAACAACCAGAGTTCGTAGCAAAGAAGTAATAAATTAAAACGTCAAGCCAATGAGATTCGGCACCCTACCGGAAGTGGTAACATATATTCCAATTATTTCAGAGATACATAATAATATATACATGTGGCACAACGCCTTGGTGTGTCTTTCAATTTGATGCCACTTCGGCGAATTGCCTGTCCTTAATATACCCAAAGAATGCTACCAGGGAAAGGAGACGTATTATTTAATCTGGAATCCTTCCTGGCGAATCTTCACATCACTGGTAGCTGAAGGCTACTTTACAATCCGACCTGGATTTGAACACGCAACGTTTCGATTTCCAGGCACACACTTTATCACTACATCACCAGGCTCGACATTTAGGAGATAATGAGTTAGTACCTAAATTAACAGATATTACTACTTGTCCAAAATGGGTACGGTTACTTGTATCTGTAATTAACAATCACATGAAATATACTATATTTGCAGTTAAAAAGGAGATAGATGAAAGTAATACAATTAAGTTCTTTCCCGTTGCTGTTGTTTATCTACTTCTCTTTGCTTAATATTTATACGAGCACTATAATAGTTTTCGCTACATGACACTCATCTACATAATGTGAAAACTGAGGCCTACATAAAAGGAATTTTCAATTCTGGTGATTTGTAGAAGCAGTCACTAGTAAGATTGTTTTCGATTTTCTTTGTAATTCGCAGGAATTTGAAATTCCTTACCTTAAGTCTGACACGCAACTTGTATAAGACATTTGCACCAGAAAAATAGCATAAAGGCATAAAAATGGAAACATACTCTTAAGTGGAAATTATTTTTGAACCTTATATGATGTATGTAGTGAGCAAGACAATGTCAGTTGCAGTGCTTGCATGAGCAGGACGTGTACTGAAAACTAATGACACATTGATTAAGAAGATATTCAATGCAACCAGGAGTGCTGGAAGGCCAAAATTCACAAAAGGCTATCATGCCACTGATGGTGGTGATGATATTTTAGTTTTGTGAATCACAGTGCATCATAAACTTATTTTTATTATTAATCACAAATACTACTAAGAAGGATATGTGCTGGGCAGTATCTGTAAGAATTAATAGATCTCTGAAGTGGAGTCCGTATTGTGATTAGTTTTCTATTTTACAAACCATATTCCTATTACTGATTCTCGCAGACTAAATACTTTACTGACCTAAGATCCGCTACTTCAGAAGGCTGTTCCACACAACGATAGGGAATGTGCAAATTTTTTCGTTCTGCAGGCCAGTACAATAAAAATCGACAAAATCATTTAAATACTTCTTTATCTGCTTGTAAGTGTACATTTTAACCTGTTATCCACGTAGATATAAATGGATTCTACATTCATTTCCGTTTAGTAAATTATGATGTTTGTTCAGCATACAGTGACGATGTTGAGTCTACTATAATTTCTGCACTGTAACACCGTTGATGATGGTTTGCTACAAATATGCGCAACACCGTTTGTGAGAGCAACATACAAACTAAGCAGTAACAGTTATACCGTTTTCGTGGATTACCAGTATCATTGCTATATCAAAAGAGATGGGCCACTTAGTTTGAAGGTCCGTTTACAAAAAGTTTACTACATTTTGGCATTTTTATCAGTTTTCATAGCTTACATCACAGAAATTTCCATTCACAATTTCTGTATTTTTAAAGGAGGTTATCGAGTCACTAGTCACTTACAGCTGTATTTAAATTAAAAATTAATACTTTCCCGTACACTGGACAACTGGGCATCTATTATGCCAGAACTAGTTTCGAGACAAGTGTTTATTTCAGTGAATAAGTTTTAGTAATATGGTAGAGGACAAAACTACAGTAACAACTAAAAATTAAACTTTCATCATCATAATACGATAGCCGTTATATGAATGCATCACTATAAATTCTTAAGTGTCGCATAATAGTAGTAATACTACAAAAAAAGTCTAGTATAGCAGCTCATCCCAAAAAGCAATAGCTATTGTTTTTAGTTACTTATTATTAAATAGCTAGAGAGAAATAATAACTTATTTCGAGTCATGTCCCACATACATTCCTTATGATTTTGATTACTTCACATGAAACACTGATTTTCATTCTTATCTTTCTCCAATTCGTTTTCTTATTTTCCTTGCGGGATCACGTAATACAATGTTAGGCACATAGTTTAGTTCGGAATACAACTGTCAATTATCTTCGTCACTCCGCATAATTACCTTTGGTCTTTCATTGCTACAATAGTGTAAAATCATACGCACGCCGATATACTCATTTTTACTCAAAAGCAGGACATTAATGTAGGAATAAATAATACATGTTTTATATGTAATTGGCTTGTATGTTAATTTGTTGTATTTTACATCGTTAGTACTAATTTGTGATGCTCAAAAGTGTGTTGTGATGGTTACCTGCTACAAATGTTACATTGCGAAACGTACGATGCAGTTAGTTGAAATTTCTTCCAGTGATTCTCACTGTTATTTTTGTCCTGTGTGAATGTACAGCCTTGTAAAAAGAAAAAAATAAGGGAGTATTTCAAAATGAGAGAGCTCATCCAAAACCATCTACAACGTGATAGAGTCAAAAGCTCAGGCTCAGTAGCTTAGGAAGAATTTCTTAATATTCATCAGAAATGACGCATACTAGTATTATTATTCAAAATAGTTTAATGTCAACTACATTTAATGCAATGAAAACACATTTCTCTCACAAATATGGCATCAATTAGACTCTAAAAAAATATAGAACATTATGAATTATATAGCGCTGGAAAGAAGGTGTTAACGGAAAGCCTATTTAGTGTGTCTCGAGGAAGTCCGTAATATAGCATTACCTACTAAGTACCACTGTTAATGAAACTATCCTTGCCCAAAGTAGTAAACATATAAATAGGTTAGGTCGGGAGGGGGGGGGGGGAGGGAGAGGAGATCCTAACGAGGATGTTATGTGTACGAAAGATGGAAGTTTCGCTACATCATATTACGAATAGTGTAAGGGATAAAAATGGCTTCCTAAGTATCGATAGAGTAAATAAAATATTCTGCCATACAGGAATCAAGTTGCACAACATGGCCGGATCAAAGGAGACACGTCAAGCAGATAGGCCAGATAAACAAGAAAGTTCTGTTAGTATGGAATTGAAGAAAAAGTCTCTGAAACTGTGCGCCCAGGAGATGAAAGGATTGGGTTAACGACGCGTTATTGACGTGGTCATTGTAGATGGTGCGCAAGCTCGTACTGGGAACGTATGGGGAGGAAAATACTGTTATTACAAAATTTCTGTGTCCATGCTAACCAATAGTAATCGAAGCTTATGGATGTGGACGATAATTATACATTACTACTTCAGTTCGAACATACATTTTTCTTAGCCATGTCGATTTAACAGGCGATGAATATCAGTAAAAATCATTTTTGACAAAACATCGTAAAAGAAAATATCAGGTGCCATACTAGGATTAGTTAATACCCTATACGAGCTTTAATTGATTTAACATCGATATTACGTTCGTAAAAGTGAGAACGATCTAAAATGTCCGCCAGCTGCGCAGCTCCCTCACTCACTCTCCATCTTGTCGATTTGCAGCAGCCAGCAATGTTAGACTCTAAAAAGTAGTAATATAGTTGTCAGCAGTTACCGATTTCTTGCTGTTTCGAAATGTTATGCTCGCTTACATTAACAGGCGTACAGTAGTATAGAAATAAACAGAATGGTAATAAATGCTATTGTGAGAATGGTACGCTTACAGAATGGTTATCATTGCTCGTTCGGTGACCGGCTGGAGAAATTGAATTCTAGGCGAGTGAAAAGTGAGAGAAGATTTATCTGGAAGCATCTGTGATGTCTTACGATGCAAGGTTTTTAAAATGAGTGAACTGACAAATAAAAGACTACAGAAGAAACAGGGAGGAATGTAGTTAATGATAGTTCCTTATAAGACGAAGAGGCAGGTTAACAGGATAGATGCTAAAGCATGCACAAATAGTTGTCATGGAACTGAAAGAAGCAGGCGAGCGAAAAGTTATAAGGACAGAAAACTTAGCATACGGAAAACATATTTTAGTCGGATTCGGCTGTCTTGTGTATGCACAGATGAAATGTTTGTACCATGCGGGAATAGAGGGAGGACTACGTTTAACCTAGTATTAAATTGACCTGTGCTAATAACGCGATACCAAGCCTCCGCCAACGTTTTGCTATTTACCCTGTGCAGCTCTTTAAATACCCTGGCACAGAAGGCAACATAATGTTGAAAATCGTATCTAATCCTGTTTCTTCTGTTGTGTCAGTTTAGACGAGCTTCACGATGACACGACTGGACGACTTGTTTTGCTGTTTGCGTCTTCATTGAGTTACGAGTAGTTAAGTGCGCTCTCGCGTTTAAACCGCGTCTTTCTGTTGTTTACTGACTCCCTTCTATGGGAATTCAACAATATTTTGTTCGCCGACAGACTAATTTAAGATAGGCAGGTATTCAAATTACTAACGAGTGCTTAAGATGGAAATGTTTAACAGATCGGTGCTTTGTAAAGTACTTGTTGAAGACAGAATACATAAGTCCACAAACATGTATTCTTTAAAACTTTGACTACATAGCATATGCCCATATATTGTTTATTCCCGATTAGGTCTGCATAACAACTTTGATATTTCCATGACAAAATTTTACGACTATCTAGATGATTCCGTTACTCAGTCATTTCACACATAGTAGATAGTTATCATAAAATCAGACTCCAGTGCAATACATGTTACGACAAGACTTCGACTTAAAAACAGCACAACACTAGGCGTTTATATATACCCTTATATGGTAGAAATGCGATAAGAAAAATTGTATCTCTTCATATGAGTTCACTGCCCTGTGCACAATTACATAAAGCCCGAAGTTTTCCTCTTTCCTACTTTAACCTATCATCCATATAATAATAAAAGGAATTCAATTATATATGTTCTCTGCAGTTTGCTGTCAATATGTTTACTGGACTTTAACCTATCATCCATATAATAATAAAAGGAATTCAATTATATATGTTCTCTGCAGTTTGCTGTCAATATGTTTACTGGGTTCGTTAGTTTATATTACGTAAAGTTAATTATTTATAAATGAAATTCTTGAATTAGAATGTAAAATGGCCATGTAAGCCATACAAATAATAATATGTTTGCGCTATTGATCAAAAATGTGTGCGTGCGCAACAGATTAAAGTTTATAATTGCTCAACACGTACATCATGCCGATAAAGAAGATAAATATGCTTCTTTCATTCATACGATCACTGATTACGTATCACTTATCACTGATAAGGGTACGTTATGTATTGTTAAAGTAAATGGCCAGTGTTATATTGACTGTAACTGCGACAGAATCTATTCCTGAGCTAATATATTTACATGGCAAACATCTCTTTGTGATCAAAATTAGAGTGTATTACAAGCTTTTACTACGTGTTTGGTTCATTAAGGGTAACTCGATGTGGCACTTCCACTAGTTTTTTGTCGTTATTCGATGAGTGCAGTTGTTTTGTTTTAGTAGACGAAAAAATCAGCGAAAAAGGCGTTCACCAGAGAAGGCAAGATCGCCTTCTCTGGTGAACGCCTTTTTCGTTGTACTGCTATCTGTTTACACTCATAGGGCGTCGATGCGTTGTAGAACTGTATTGTTTGGTGTATTAATCGCAGTAGGTTAAAAATATCAGCTGTTATACAATCCGGTGTGAACAACCTTCTACATCTACATCTACATCCATTCTCCGCAAGCCACCTGACGGTGTGTGGCGGCGGGTACCCTGAGTACCTCTATCGGTTCTCCCTTCTATTCCAGTCTCGTATTGTTCGTGGAAAGAAGGATTGTCGGTATGCTTCTTGTGTGGTCTCTAATCTCTCTGATTTTATCCTCATGGTCTCTTCGCGAGATATACGAAGAAGGGAGCAATATACTGCTTGACTCCTCGGTGAAGGTATGTTCTCGAAACTTTAACAAAAGCCCGTACCGAGCTGCTGAGCGTCTCTCCTGCAGAGTCTTCCACTGGAGTTTATCTATCATCTCCGTAACGCTTTCGCGATTACTAAATGATCCTGTAACGAAGCGCGCTGCTCTCCGTTGGATCTTCTCTATTTCTTCTATCAACCCTCTCTGGTACGGATCCCACACTGCTGAGCAGTATTCAAGCAGTGGGCGAACAAGCGTACTGTAACCTACTTCTGCCGGCCGCGGTGGTCTCGCGGTTCTAGGCGCGCAGTTCGGAACCGTGCGACTGCTGCGGTCGCAGGTTCGAATCCTGCCTCGGGCATGGATGTGTGTGATGTCCTTAGGTTAGTTAGGTTTAAGTAGTTCTAAGTTCTAGGGGACTGATGACCAGAGCAGTTGAGTCCCATAGTGCTCAGAGCCATTTGAACCATTTGTAACCTACTTCCTTTGTTTTCGGATTGCATTTCCTAAGGATTCTTCCAATGAATCTCAGTCTGGCATCTGCTTTACCGATGATCAACTTGATATGATCATTCCATTTTAAATCACTCCTAATGCGTACTCCCAGATAATTTATGGAATTAACTGCTTCCAGTTGCTGACCTGCTATTTTGTAGCTAAATGATAAGGGATCTATCTTTCTATGTATTCGCAGCACATTACACTTGACTACATTGAGATTAAATTGCCATTCCCTGCACCATGCGTCAATTCGCTGCAGATCCTCCTGCATTTCAGTACAATTTTCCATTGTTACAACCTCTCGATATACTACAGCATCATCCGCAAAAAGCCTCAGTGAATTTCCGATGTTATCCACAAGGTCATTTATGTATATTGTGAATAGCAACGGTCCTACGACACTCCCCTGCGACACACCTGAAATCACTCTTACTTCGGAAAACTTCTCTCCATTGAGAATGACATGCTGTGTTCTGTTATCTAGGATCTCTTCGATCCAATCACACAATTGGTCTGATAGTCCATATGCTCTTACTTTGTTCGTTAAACGACTGTGGGGAACTTCATCAAACGGCTTGCGGAAGTCAGGAAACACGGAATCTACCTGGGAACTCGTGTCTATGGCCCTCTGAGTCTCGTGGACGAATAGCGCGAGCTGGGTTTCACACGACCGTCTTTTTCGAAACCCATGCTGATTCCTACGGAGTAGATTTCTAGTCTCCAGAAAAGTCATTATACTCGAACATAATACGTGTTCCAAAATTCTACAACTGATCGACGTTAGAGATATAGGTCTATAGCTCTGCACATCTGTTCGACGTCCCTTCTTGAAAACGGAGATGACCCGTGCCCTTTTCCAATCCTTTGGAACGCTACGCTCTTCTAGAGACCTACGGTACGCCGCTGCAAGAAGGGGGGCAAGTTCCTTCGCGTACTCTGTGTAAAATCGAACTGGTATCCCATCAGTTCCAGCGGCCTTTCCTCTTTTGAGCGATTGTAATTGTTTCTCTATCCCTCTGTCGTCTATTTCCATATCTACCATTTTGTCATCTGTGCGACAATCTAGAGAAGGAACTACAGTGCAGTCTTCCTCTGTGAAACAGCTTTGGAAAAAGACATTTAGTATTTCGGCCTTTAGTCCGTCATCCTCTGTTTCAGTACCATTTTGGTCACAGAGTGTCTGGACATTTTGTTTTGATCCACCTACCGCTTTGACATAAGACCAAAATTTCTTAGGATTTTATGCCAAGAAAACGTTTGTCTCTGCTCTGAAAACTATAAAACTTTCTGATAGAATTACAGTTCGGGATGTGGGTGTGTCTTTATTTTCTATTGAATGAAAAGACTCATAGTTTCTGCCACGTTTGCAAAGAGTAAAATGTAATAACTTTTACCTACGTCCATTTTTTACAAAACAAAAAATTTGAAACATAAAATCACACTGTAGTAACAATTTTACAATAATTGATACTCACGTCGTTCCTTTCTCGAGCCACAGTTATTTATCTTTCGCCCACATATTTTTTGTTTAACCCAGAGATCAACAACGCTCGTATTTATAACTCTGTGTTCAGGTTCTCTCGCACATTTCTCATTTAAATAAAATACTTCTTGCAACCACAATATTGATCTTCTATTATAAATTTCACAAAAAACACAAAAGACTTGAGTTCGGCTGTCTCTTCTTTCAACATTCGTCTATAGCGAATCTCTTTCTCTTCAGTTGTCAATCTCTCTCCCCGATTCATCTCAAATATTGGACATAAATAATTATTATCTTTCGGTGTTACTCATATTATCTTTACGGGACAATTTTATATTCAGCTGAGAATAAAGTTATGAACATAATCAACGTAAGTATTCATAGCTAAGAAAATTTCGTGATTTCCATTACGTTCTTCAAATCAGTCTGTTGATATGGCGGTGTTAACGCGTTATGTCGTATATTGGGCAGCAGTCGATAATATTTAAAAATAAACTCGCTGACAATAAATGAAGCACCAGTAAAGGGAGGAAGAAACGTAATGAAAGTTCGCAGGCTGAGTGTATATATGATGTTATTTCAGTGATTATAATATAGTGTTAAATTTACAAAGAACTTGGTAGAATCAGACTACTTAACAGTACGAAATTATATGCACAAATTCAGTTGGGAACGGGGGGGGGGGGGTCATAAATACTTTGTGTCCTATCCTGAGGCATGCTGTCACACTACTGTTGCAGCTGATCCTTTATATTCTGGATACTGGCACTGAGAGGGAAATGTCGTTCAAATAGCCCTGAGCACTATGGAACTTAACTTCTGAGGTCGTCAGTCCCCTGGACTTAGAACTACTGAAACCTAACTAACCTAAGGACATCACACACATCCATGCCCGAGGCAGGATTCCGACCTGCGACCGTAGCAGCCGCGCAGTTCAAGACTGAAGCGCCTAGAACCGCTCGGCCACCGCGGCCGGCTGGAAATGTCGTCCGAGCTAGACCAACACATATTCTATCAGGGGCTGATCTGGAGATCATGCTGGCCACGTACTTCAACATCACGCAGACATTTCATAGAGACACGTGCCACGTGCACACGAGCATTGTCCTGTTGAAAAATGACACCACGGTATTCTCGCATGAGATATAATACGTGAGGACGTAGGTTGTGCGTAGCGTAATATTGTGCTGTGACAGTTTCCTTAATCATTACCAGTTGTGAGGTGAAATCATACTCGATGGCTTCCCACCTCATGATGCGAGGAATAACACTGCTGTGCCTCTCCAAAACGTTGGAGGAATGGGGCTTCTCCCCAGGTCGACGTCACACGCGCGTACGATTGCCATGGGTTGTGCTCAACACAATGTACCGCCATTCATCAACAGTCCGGCAGTCACAACAACCTCCCCCCCTCCCCCTCCACCCCTCCAAACACAGCCGTTCGTGTCGGGGTTCCAGCACGGAATTTCCTAGCCCGGCTGCTGCTAGTGTCCGAGAAATGGTGCGGAATGACACAGAACGCTGCATATAGTCCCGTACTTGTTCTCGAATGGCAGGCACAGGCTTGAAGAGGTTACGATGTGCCTGGTGCACAAGTCGGTGATCCTCCCTTGTGAGGGTCAGATGTTTCGTCCGGAACACTGAGGACGAATAAGCCTGCCCTTACGTTCCCATGCTGTCCAATATCTGGCCACTGTCACATCAGCGTGCCTCACAAACCTGTGCAATTCGATTAGCCGGCTAATTGGAGACCAATTATAAAGTCCCTTTCACGCTGTCAGGAGCTGATAACGCTATCTTACACGAATACACGGCGTCTTCGTATCTTTCACAGTAATAAAATGGTTCAAATGGCTCTGAGCACTATGGGACTTAACTTCTGAGGTCATCAGTCCCCTAGAACTTAGAACTACTTAAACATAACTAACCTAAAGACATCACACACACCCATGCCTGAGGGAGGATTCGAACCTGCGACCGCGGTTCCAGACTGTAGCGCCTAGAACCACTCGGCCACCCCGGCCGGCTCACAGTAATCAATCAACATTTGATCACGCCCCTCAATACGCCACCAAGTCTGGTAACAACACTAAACACAAACACCTCTAATACACTCTAGTGGCCGTTCTACGTGTCACAGAGTATTGCGACCAGAATCACTTACATATCAGCCGGTGATGTGTATGTGTACAAAGTTCAATTGTCGTCCACCCACGTCTTCTTGATGCCTTACTTTCTTTGTCGAGCAATGTATGTCGGTTGCGGCTCACCACCACTAATACTGTTTAACTACAATAATCCCACTACACACAGCTAGTCGATGCACGGCTCTGTTTGGAATATCGGCACGATATCGCCAAAGGATCGAGCCATACAAGTCTCCTTTAATTGTAACTTCTGACATTGGTCAAATTTACCTAAGTGTCGGCAATTACGTGGGTGGTTTGAAAAGTTTTCGGAACGGAATAGAAGAAAAGTACTTACATCAGTGAAACTTTATTTTTCAATGTATCTCCTTGTAGATTAATGCACTTAGCCCAACGATGCTCCAGTGCCTTGACCCCATCTCGAAAATGAGTTTCTTCCAGGCCTGCAAAATAGTTGTCAATTCCGGCTGTCAATTTTCGTTTGAAGTGAATCTTCGTCGACCAAGAAAAATTTTCAGTTTTGGGAAGAGATGGAAGTCTGACGGAGACATTTCAGGTGAATAAGGTGCGTGTGGCAACAATTCATACCTTAAGTTCGTGTAATTTTGCCATGCCGACGACATATGTGTGCGGGCACGCATTGTCTTGATGGAAGATGACTTTCTTTGTTGCTGAACCTCGCCTTTCTTCGCGTATCTTTTGTTGCAATTTATCCAGTAATTGTTTGCCCAGTGAGGAGATAATTTACAAACAGCATCCCCTTCGCATCCCAGAGCACTGATGCCAAGACCTTTCCCGCCGAAGGAATTATCTTTGCTTTCTTTGGTGGCGGAGAATCAGCATGTTTCCACTGCTTTGACCGTTGTTTTGTCTCTAGGGTATAGAAGTGCACCCTAGTTTCATCTGTGGACATAAACTGGCGCAAAAAATCTTGTTCGTTTCTCCTAAAACGGCCCAAACATTGTTCCGATGTGAAACTTCCTGGCAGATTAAAACTGTGTGCCGGACCGAGACTCGAACTCGGGACATTTGCCTTTCGCGGGCAAGTGCTCTACGGGGCGTGAGTCGTGCTTGGGTAGCTCAGTTGGTAGAGCACTTGCCCGCGAAAGGCAAAGGTCCCGAGTTCGAGTCTCGGTCCGGCACACAGTTTTAATCTGCCAGGAAGTTTCATATCAGCGCACACTCCGCTGCAGAGTGATAATCTCATTCTGGATTGTTCCGATATGTCCATTCTCATACGTTTTTGATCCAGCGTCAAGAGTTGTGGCATCATCTTGCAGATAATTTTTTCATTTCTAATTCTTCAGTTAAAATGTAATATACCTTTTGAGATGACATCTGGCAAGCGTGAGCAATTTCACGCACTTTCAATCGGCGATCCTCCATGAACATTTTGTGCACTTTTGCAATAATTTCTGGAGTAGTGATACATCTTTGGTCGACCACTGCGCGTATCATCATCTGAGCTGCCCCGATCAAATTTAAAAGCATTTGTCCACTTGGCAACAGCTGAATATGAAGGAGCAGAGTCCCCCAGTGTATTCTGGAAATCGGCATGAATGTCCTTTGCTTTCATATCTTTCTTTACGAAGTACTTAATCACTGCTCGAATCTCGATTTTTTCCATCTTCGCAAATCAACACGCGGGAACAACAACAGAGCCACGTCACCGCAACAGCTCTCTTCCAAGAGCACTGAGGTGTCACATGTTTACAGGCAACAGTCCAATGAATATGACGTGAACAGCTCGTTGCTCTACCGCAATCTTCTCGTGGTGATTCCGAGAACTTTTGAAACCACTCTCTTAACACGAATGTAAAAAATACCAGCTGCAGCGCAATAAAAAATAATTAAATGATGAATAAAGGTTAGGTGTATTCTTTTGAATAATAGACGTATTCGATACCAAAGTTTTTAGTTTGTAATGAACAGATCATTTATTCGGTCAGGCAAGCACGAAAGTAACTTAAAATGGTGGTACTATAGATATTGTTTACCCATGAAATGAAATGACAATAATATTGAAGCGGAGCAAAACTTGCTTGATTACGTATTTCTTGTGGGAGCGGATTCTCCATTTGCTATTTAAATATCACTTGGCAGCGAAAAAAGGAATCCCATTTCGTTGACTAACCACAAAATATTTGCCAGCTCATAAATATATAAAGTCCACTGTGGCGATGAATATATGAAATTCGCGCAACCACGAATAGGCTACCGCAGTCTATTCAATACTTCCAGATTTGTTGACAAATATCATCAGTGTTGAACAGTGCGCATCGCTTATGACTCGCGAACTGTTAACGTCTAAGACCCATCTGACTCGAAATTTTTCTAAGTGCCAACAGACGTTTCCCACCCAAAAACTATCATTTCACAAGTCCGAAACCACGCTCTCAGCAGCGTAGCAGACACGACACCTCGAAGAAAGATCCACACATGGTGACCGCCTGACAAATAATGACCAGGAGCTGCCATTTGTACACACTTAAGAAGCCATTTGTTTGCCCGCCAAAACACATTGTCCTATGTCAAATAATTATGCAAAATCAAATAAAACATGAAATTTGCGCGCATGTGCTTCTATGAATAAACAAGAAATGGTTGATAAAACATGAGAAAAAGTAAAGGTGACCTTTTCGATAGAAGCATGTCTTTGCGGTCTACTCAATGCTGATATCAAATATTACATTTAAGTTACTACTTTCAAGTAATGCGAGTCTTTAGTAAAGACCAAGTTTAATAGTTAAATAAAATAGAAATCAGCTAATAATCTGCATATGTGACATACGGACACATATGGAGAGGTACAAGGAAAGTCATACTGCGCCTATGTTCTGATTAAGCGTGGAGAATACGATTGTGTGACATATTTACATAACCAGAAAGATATAAAACATGTAGTAATTGAATCAATAAATAAAATACATACATGTTTGGCTTTTAGTGATGATACGTAGTGTCCTACACTATCATTTAATACCTCGTTTTGTTAAGATCACATCTACATCTACATGTACATCTACTCTGCTATTCACAATAAAGTGCCTGGCAGAGGGTTCAGTGAACCACCTTCAAACTGTCTCTCTACCGTTCCACTCTCGAACGGCGCGCGGGAAAAACGAGCACTTAAATTTTTCTGTGCGAGCCCTGATTTCTCTTATTTTGTCGCGATGATCATTTCTCCCTATGTAGGTGGGTGCCAACAGAATGTTTTCCCAATCGGAGGAGAAAACTGGTGATTGAAATTTCATAAGAAGATCCCGTAGCAACGAAAAACGCCTTTGTTTTAATGACTGCCACTCTAATTCATGTATCATGTCTGTGGCACTATCTCCATTATTTCGCGATAATACTAAACGAGCTGCCCTTATCTGCACTTTTTCGATGTCATCCGTCAATCCCATATGATGCGGATACGACACCGCACAGCAATACTCCAGAATAGGGCGGACAAGAATGGTGTAAGCACTCTCTTTAGTAGACATGTTGCACCTTCTAAGTGCTCTGCCTATGAATCGCCGTCTTTGGTTGGCTCTACCCACAACGTTATCTACGTGATCGTTCCAATTTAGGGTATTTGTAATTGTAAACCCTAAGTATTTAGTTGAATTCACAGCCTTCAGATTTGTGTGATTTATCGCGTAATCTAAATTTAGCGGATTTATTTTAGTACTCATGTGAATAATTTCACACTTTTCTTTATTCAGGGTCAATTGCCACTTTCGCACCATACAGGTATCTTATCTAAATCATTGTACTTTCAACATTGCAGCCCAGTAAGTAATCGCGATAATCTAATATATAAGAAACTATCAGCCTCGACTGCGGTAAGGAAACCAACCTTTACCTACGTTTCAGCCCAAATAATTGAGCCTTCTTCTGAAGATATACCTGAATCTATAATTTGTCTAAGAGGAAATGGTCTAGGCTGCTTAGTTTTATTTCTAGACCTTGCCCTCTTAGACAAATTATAGATTAAGTTATCTTCCGAAGAAGGCTTAATTATTTGGGCTGAAACCTAGGTAAAGGTTGGTATCATTACCGCAATCGAGGCTGATAGTTTTCTTATATATTATCTAAATCATTTTGCAGTTCGTTTTGGTCATCTGATGACTTTACAAGACGGTAAATGACAGCATCATCTGCAAACAATCTAAGACGGCTACTGAGATCGTCTATGTCGTTAACATAGATCAGGAACAATAGAGGGCCTATAACACTTCCTTGGGGAACGCCGGATACTATTTCTGTTTTACTTGATGATTTTCCGTCTATTACTACGAACTGTGACCTTTCTGACAGGAAATCACAAATCCAGTCGCATAACTGAGGCACACAGTTTGGTTAGAAGACGTTTGTGAGGAACGGTGTCTAAAGCCTTCTGGAAATCTAAAAATATGGAATCAATTTGACATCCCCTGTCGATAGCACTCATTCATTCATGAGTATAAAGAGCTAGTTGTGTTCCACAAGAACGATATTTTCTGAATCCGTGCTGACTATGTGTCAATAAATCGTTTTCTTCGAGGTACTTCATAATGTTCGAATATAGTATATGTTCCAAAACCGTACTGCAAATCGACGCTAGTGATATAGGCCTGTAATTCAGGGGATTACTCCTACTTCCCTTTTTGGGTATTGGTGTGACTTGAGCAATTTTCCAGTCTTTAGTTACGGATCTTTCTGCGAGCGAGTGGTTGTATATAATTGCTACATATGGAGCTATTGTGTCAGGATACTCTGAGAGGAACCTGACTGGTATACAATCTGGACCGGAAGTCTTGCCTTTATTAAGTGATTTAAGCTGCTTTGCGACACCGAAGATATCTATTTCTATGTTTCTCATCTTGGCAGTTATTCTTGACTGGAATTCAGGAATATTTACTTCGTCTTCTTTGGTGAAGGAGTTTCCGAAAATCATGTTTACTAACTCCGCTTTAGTGGCACTGTCATCAGTGACTTCAAATGAAGTGTTCAACAATTACTAGTTTTTAAAGATTTTTGTAAGTGTATAAATGTGGTATCACTACATAAAATCGTTGACATGCACGATGCCAATGTCTGAAAACATGCACCTTAGTACTGTGATTACTCTGACGTGACTGGGTTTGTTATACGTCGAAACTGTGAATTATTGTTTAATTTCAAAGTATTTCTAAGCAGACCTAGTCCAAAATACAGGGTGATTCAAAGAGAATACCACAACTTTAGGAATTTAAAACTCTGCAACGACAAAAGGCAGAGCTAAGCACTATCTGTCGGCGAATTAAGGGAGCTATAAAGTTTCATTTAGTTGTACATTTGTTCGCTTGAGGCGTCAGCGTCAGTTGATGCTAAGATGGCGACCGCTCAACAGAAAGCTTTTTGTGTTATTGAGTACGGCAGAAGTGAATCGACGACAGTTGTTCAGCGTGCATTTCGAACGAAGTATGGTGTTAAACCTCCTGATTGGTGGTGTATTAAACGTTGGTATAAACAGTTTACAGAGAATGGGTGTTTGTGCAAAGGGAAAAGTTCTGGACGGCCGAGAACGAGTGATGAAAATGTAGCACGCATCCAGCAAGCATTTGTTCGCAGCCCAGGAAAATCGACTCGCAGAGCTAGCAGAGAGCTGCAAATTCCACAATCAACTGTATGGAGAGTCCTACGAAAAAGGTTAGTTATGAAACCTTATCGTCTGAAATTGGTTCAAGCACTGTCTGCAGCTGATAAGATTAAAAGAATCGATTTCTGTGATTTTATCCTTGCTCAAATGGAAAAAGATGAATCTTTCGTTTGAAAGATTGTGTTTAGTGATGAAGCAACTTTCCACACTAACGGGAAAGTCAACCGTCACAATGTCTGTATATGGGGCACTGTGAATCCGCGGGAAACAACTCAGTATGAACGTGACTCGCCTAAGGTGAACGTTTTCTGTGCCATTTCAGCCAATAAAGTTTTTGGTCCCTTTTTCTTCGAAGGTGCTACTGTATCTGGACTACAGTATCTGGAGATGTTAGAGAATTGGCTGTTCCCTCAGCTCGAACAAGAAGCACAACAATTCATATTTCAGCAGGATGGAGCGCCACGACATTGGCACTTATCTGTCCGTAACTACCTGAACGTCAACTACCCGAGGCGATGGATCGGCCGCCAGGCAGCCCGTGACAGAGCACTTCATCACTGGCCTCCAAGAAGCCCTGATCTTACCCCCTGCGATTTTTTCTTATGGGGGTATGTTAAGGATATGGTGTTTCGGCCACCTCTCCCAGCCACCATTGATGATTTGAAACGAGAAATAACAGCAGCTATCTAAACTGTTACGCCTGATATGCTACAGAGAGTGGAACGAGTTGGAGTATCGGGTTGATATTGCTCGAGTGTCTGGAGGGGGCCATATTGAACATCTCTGAACTTGTTTTTGAGTGAAAAAAAACCTTTTTAAATACTCTTTGTAATGATGTATAACAGAAGGTTATATTATGTTTCTTTCATTAAATACACAGTTTTAAAGTTGTGGTATTCTTTTTGAATCACCCTGTATTGCGATTGCCACCATCTATAGAATCAGCTCCTTCATCCATGTATTGTCCGAATAGCTAAGCACCTCCCCCCAACTCTAGAGCCCTGAGAAAACCCACCGATTACCCGTAACTGGCCTCCCACTCGCCAGCGAAGGTGTAGGTACTAACCTGGCAACATGACTTCTCCATACAACTCGAAGCCATTGCTCCACGGCTCCTCAGCCCAATCAAAACTTACAATTCCAAGTTTCCATTTACTTTAGGCGGCTGAACAGTTCCCCAACATGAGCGTTACGTTACAATGTCTATTCTCTGGAAATCATTAGAAAGTATTTGGCGGGTGTTTGTGATTGTTTGTCAGGCTATAAGTCTCTGTGTGAGCTGTTGGCATAAATAGGATACATCCGTTCATAGTAGTCTATCTTTTGCAAGTCTTTTCATTTCTGCATAACTGATATTATGCACATCCATTTGAACATTCTGTTTGTAGCCACGGCTTGATTGCCACCTTACTTCCCCCAGTTATCAAATTAACTATTCCTTGATGGCTCGAGATGTTTCCTCATCAACCTATCCCTTCTTTCAGATAAACTGTAGCATAAACCTCTTTTCTCCCTGATTCGATTCAGTACCTTTCTAACCCCCCCCCCCCCCCCCCCTTGAAATCTATGGTACTCTTCAGTGCCACCACATTGCAAAAACATCTATTTCTGTTTATCGTCCAGATATCAAACATGTTCAGATGTGTGTGAAATCTTATGGGACTTAAGTGCTAAGGTCATAAGTCCCTGAGCTGACACACTACTTAACCTAAATTATCCTAAGGACAAACACACACACCCATGCCCGAGGGAGGACTCGAACCTCCGCCGGGACCAGCCGCACAGTCCATGACTGCCGCTCGGCTAACGTCCAGATATCAATTCTACGCAAAAATACACTCAGAAGAAATACTTTGAGTAAAAACTTTCGAACACTTAATTTTATTTTCGAAATAAGCAGGAATTTCTCTTTTTCAGAAACGTTTTTCTTGCTATTGCCAGTGCACGTTCTGCTTCCCTTTATTCTGCTGTCTCAATTCGTCTGCTGGCCAAGAAGAGAAATTCGTCTACTAAAATGAGCATATCATTTTTTAATTTACTTTCTCCCAAATAACCTGCTTTAATTCGCTTACACTTCATTACCGCAGCTTGACTTTTATTATTTTCGTCCTGTATCCAACGTTACAACTTCTTTGTCGCCTCTGACGGAATTACAGTGTCATCCACAAATCACAGAATTTTATTTCTTCCCTCTGAACTTCAATTCCATTTCCAAATTTCTGTCTGTTTTCCTTTTCTTCTTGCTCATTGTACAGATTGAGTAACATGGAGGTACGCTAAAGCTCTGTCTGACTGGAGAAGGACGCGAGGCCAAAGGACAGGGAAGTAGAATAACAGCAGCTTGAAGCGCACAGTGCATTGCACCGCACGGTGGCTCTCGAGCACGAATGCAGTCGTCATAGCATTTTATGCCACGGCGCGGCTGACGGGCGCCTAGCGGCTAACGGCATCCACCGCGTCCAGTATCAGGTTCTAGCTGCGGTCGTTCTCTGAGGCTTCCGCTAAGAGGGGCTGTGTGTGGGGGTCGTCAGACACGGCTGGTGGCTCAGGGCTGCACGCTTGCTGCAGCTGGAGCCTCCAGCGCAACGACCGGCGCCGCGTGCAGGGACCCCCACCCACGCAAGGAGGGACTGTCGGTTGGCTGCGCCTCTCGGCTGCCACTGATGGCACAGTGGTCCTGCTGAGCTTCTGAGAGTGCAGCACCGGTGCAGACGGTAGTAGCGCAGCTCCTGGAGGTACTGGACGGGTTCCTCAAGTTCTGCTGGAAGACAGAGGGTAGGTATCGAAGATGGGCGACATGTAATGAACTATTTCAGTAGCACTGTTACTACATCGTATCTACTCGTATTAAGCAAATAATGTGTTACATGCTGGAACATATTACATGTTAAGCAGCAAGAGAAAAACGAGTTTTCGCCATTCACTTACTTTTGGGATAGCAATGAGAAAAACAGTTTTTGTGGCACTGCTTGTTCTCATGCTGTTAACATTTCAGTAATCTTGAACAAATCAGTACCACTCGTGAGTGCATCTTGATGTTTTTGGCGGCGTAATAATTCTTACATAAATTTCGGGAACGCGTTGACATAAACTTTATTTCTTATAACTTTTCGGCTGTATGCATTATGGTCATCTTCAGAGTGCGTCGTTTGAAGCTACAGTATACTACTGCACTTGTTCCGCCGTTTAAAACCAAAGAACACGCGTGCCAGAGATCCTGATATCTGGCAAAACATATGAACAAACTGAATCTGAGACTACGAGATCGATCTATGCTGGGATATCGATGTGTCGTTATTAGCTACACTGCAACGACGTCTTTGGGAGTTGATTAAAGAAAGGGCCGGATTCCATGATTTGCTAGGTTGAAATAGCTGTCTTTGTTATTTCATTCCTCGCCAAACCTAGACAAATCATGGACTCTGGCT
The DNA here is from genome assembly GCF_023898315.1 of Schistocerca nitens. Lineage (NCBI taxonomy): Eukaryota > Metazoa > Arthropoda > Insecta > Orthoptera > Acrididae > Schistocerca > Schistocerca nitens. The sequence continues at coordinate 170,353,860 of NC_064619.1, forward strand.
CCTTCTTTAATCGCTACAGTGTAGCTAATAATGACACATCGATATCTCAGATGGATCCACACAGTAGCCACAGATTCAATTTATGCTTACTCATTTAGCTCCGATAAACGTTTCTGGTCATTGTGCTTCGATGGTTTGAAACGCTGGAATAAGTAATGTTGTGCACTATCGCTTCAACCGACACATTCCTAAAGCCGGGTTCACACACGTATGTAATGTGGCGCCACACTTGTGGCTTGCTGTAGTGGCAACCTGAGCTACCGTTCACACAGGACGCCACAAATTCTATGTAGTTGCTCAACTTTCAATATGGCGTCAATTGAAATCATACCGGCGAGTACGAACGTTATAGCGCAGGTTATAGCCTTAGACCTAGACAAGAGTTAAATACAAGGAAAATGAAACCCAAGTGTTGGATCCGAAAGTAGATCTCGCACGTGGATAAACCAGGGGATACAAACACATTTATAAAAGAAATAACACACGGAGACGAAAATGCTGTCTGCAATGGCAAACTAACCAACAGCTGGCATGTAAATATCATCTGCAGACACGCCACTCTTCCAGGATCTTAGAATCTTGCTGTATTCATTGATATAGGCATTTCGAAAAACTAATTTTTAGTTTAACAGTTGCCACATCACGTTCCAGAGCTATTTCCTGCATATAATCTATCGTTTATACAATGCTTGGTCTCAGGAATTACGAAGTTTATACGAATCCCATTTTTGGTAACATATATTAAGTTTATTTATACACACACTGCTGCAAAAAATCAGGTTGCTATTCTCGTAGTTCTAAAAGCTACGAAAGTGTACCTGCCGACATTGTTTTCACTTTTATTAGAAATAAAATAATAACACACTGAAATAGGACTGAGTACAGCAGCAATTACTCCACGATAACTGTTACAGAATGCTAGTGTTTCGAATTACTGCCACCAGAGAGCAGTGGTGGTAGGAAAGTGGCGCAACAAAGTACAACCTATCTTAACTTTTTGTGGCGTGAGAAAAGTTGCATCTCTTAAATTACGCCACTAAATGTTGGGAGTTCACACAGCGACTGCAGTGTGACACTAGCCGTGGCGACACTTTTGTGCGTATATGAACCCGGCTTAAGATGGCAGGAAGATACACGGCAGGAATATTAAAAGAAATGAAGTTTATGCGGTATTAAAATCCATGGAGAAGAAATAAAAACTTTGAGGTTCGCCGATGACATTGTAATTCTGTCAGAGACAGCAAAGGACTTGGAAGAGCAGTTGAACGGAATGGATGGTGTCTTGAAGGGAGGATATAAGATGAACATCAACAAAAGCAAAACGAGGATAATGGAATGTAGTCGAATTAAGTCGGGTGATGTTGAGGGTATTAGATTAGGAAATGAGACACTTAAAGTAGTAAAGGAGTTTTGCTATTTGGGGAGTAAAATAACTGATGATGGTCGAAGTAGAGAGGATATAAAATGTAGACTGGCAATGGCAAGGAAAGCGTTTCTGAAGAAGAAAAATTTGTTAACATCGAGTATAGATTTAAGTGTCAGGAAGTCTTTTCTGAAAGTATTTGTATGGAGTGTAGCCATGTATGGAAGTGAAACATGGACGATAAATAGTTTGGACAAGAAGAGAATAGAAGCTTTCGAAATGTGGTGCTAGAGAAGAATGCTGAAGATTAGATGGGTAGATCACATAACTAATGAGGAGGTACTGAATAAGATTGGGGAGAAGAGGAGTTTGTGGCACAACTTGACCAGAAGAAGGGATCGGTTGGTAGGACATGTTCTGAGGCATCAAGGGATCGCCAATTTAGTATTGGAGGGCAGCGTGGAGGGTAAAAATCGTAGGGGGGGACCAAGAGATGCATACACTAAGCAGATTCAGAAGGATGTAGGTTGCAGTAGGTACTGGGAGATGAAGAAGCTTGCACAGGATAGAGTAGCATGGAGAGATGCATCAAACCAGTCTCAGGACTGAAGACCACAACAACAACAACAGCGGTTGTATTCCCTAAATTTTATGGATAAACCGTTCGTGTGCTTTGTCATAGCCTCAGAGTTCCATCCCGCAACCTATTACGCACAGGTAAGTCCGTGCGGCCAGGATGTTATCCTCACGATTGCAACGTCGTGTTCATTCCTTGGGAACGTTCTACCACAGCCGTTCGTTCCGTAGCTGTTACTCAGTATTAGTGTTATTCAGTTTCTTTGATGACAGCTAAAGGTGGGAGAGATGTCGGGTCGTTCCATTGTACAAGCAGTGCTGTCGTTCGAATGCAGAAGCTGTAACATTTTTACAGCTTCAGGTGTTTTGTGCATTCTTGACTGTAGTCCTGTACTTCCGTAGTATGCAAATGTGATACGCTATAGGTAATCCAAGTGCATCATTTTTGCAAGTAGTCGTGTTTTTAGTTTCGCGTTGTCTTTCTTTTTAGTTTCGCGTTGTCGTCAGAAATGAATTACAATCTGGGCATTTAAGGGGACACGTATCGTCGGACAAGTACGCCATTGGAGCGAACGTGTCCGACCATATGTTATCAGAGAAACTGTGGAAATTTGATGGATGCTATTGCTATTTATCAGCGTCCCACTGATTGTGGGAAACCTGCTAATGGTCTGCAGAATTCTTATAGTTACAAATGGCAGCTGTAGGTTGTGATATCTTCAAGCTTCATTGTTAACTCTCCGCTCCGTATTGCCGCATCGAATTCGTTGACACCTGCAGATAGGCAACCCGATGTACAGATCTGCCTTCCCGGGGAATTCGTTTGACTGAATTGCACACTCGTATTGACGTTTGACGCGTCCCAAACGGTGCCCGTACTGAACACCTACCTACAATGTGAGTTAAAAACTTGGAGAGAGTCTCTGCCCACTGACGTGTATCTGTCTCCTGTAAGCCTTGTAGTTTTTCTGCAGTCGTCTTCTGAAGCCCCAGAGGTACTTACGAATAGCCCTTCCGCAAACTGGAATACGAAACGGTGGGTAATATTTTTTAAAAATATTGTTAGTTCTGAATAAGACATTAACTAAAATCATTACACATTGTCTTTCGCTCCAATAAAAGTGGCATTTGAAGGTTCAGTGCGAGTGATAGTGAAACGGTTTAGTGCGATGGCCACCAGAAAAGGTATTTCCTTTTCCCCGTCGCATGGGACTACTGGGAGGAACGGGACACTCGGGAACTACTTCCTTAGTAGGTAAGTATGTTTACAGAGATATAACAGTGAGAAAGTCACACTGCAACGTGTGAATAAAATTGAAATGCAAGATTGGAAGATAAAAGGAGGAAGTCACAACATCTACTTGCAAGCAAAAGGATGAAATCAAGCTGTTTTTCAGATTGTATGAATAACTTTTTCCATTTACTTCTAACACAAAAGCTCTTAGCTGTCTGCCTCGCCTGCACTGTCAGTAGCCTTTGTTTTTTTAACCTAAGGCCTCGTTGCAATTTGTTGTAAGTGTGGCTTATAGATTAACGATGTCCTCATCCGATTCAAATGAAGGATCGCCGTGGAAATCCAGTGCAGTATCCTCAAAATCTTCATCCTGAAGATGTTTTGCAAAATTATGCAGCACAAAGCAGCAAGCTATAATTATTGAATGATTTGTTAAGGCAACTCTGCACTCATACTATACAATAACAAACCACCTCTTCAGCTGATCAAAACAACGCTCCATCACACTGAATGGCTTGTGACTACCCTCTGTTGAATTACGACAGGGTTCATCAGTCAGCGCTCTAGGCCATAGCTTTCATAGCCCAAAAGAAGATTGCTCTTAAAGTCATTTAGCACTTCCCGGGCATTTTACTTTCTTCATATTCGACCGTCGTGTGATGACCCGGGCCAGATAGCCTTAATGCTACAGATATGTTCATTTACATTGCATGTAGCATGCACATTTATACCAACGTAACGATTTATGTTAATAAATTCTTAGCCATACTACGCTGGTTTCGGAATTCAGACGCGCAGTCAATTCCACCAGTACCACGTGAAATTTACATTTATCTAGCCACTCTTTTTTTGCCACAATCAGATCATGTGGTGACGACAGAAATTTCATCCACAAGTCAGCTTTTTCCATTATCGTTTTAAAAGCACTAATCACTGTAGTTTGATGAGTGCCCATTTCTTCTGCAATGCCGGACTGGAATCCTGGATTCAGCTACATTCCGAAGGAAATGCCTCATCGTCTGTTCTGACGATCGAGCTCCACCTCGGCTCTTCGCTAGGTCTGGCAGAAAATGATTCTCAATCTATTTAACATTTACTTCGTTGAAATGATATAGACCTTAATAATGCTCTCCAGTTGAACATTTGCTAGGTCTGTAGAATTTTTCGCTGCGTACACATGCTGCTGGTTGAGCCCCAACTGCACCCTGCAAACAAGACCGTATTTAACGAAATTTGCTTTTTGTTATTTTCGTTAAAGAATAAATTATTAATTATTATTGTCGGCTTTTAGTTAATTAAATTGCCTCTCTTTAACTGTCCTCTGTAAGTACGAACTTTGTTGTAGAACCTCTCTCTTATTTAAGTGTGGTAATAAAAAAAATTCACTTTCAAAATAATTACGTACATCTAAGAATTACGTGAGCTCATACCAACTGATTAAGAATATCTATCTGAGAATTAAATCCTTTACATAATCTGGCTTTGGCACACATTTTTAGCAGAAAATGTAGGATTGTTGCCAAGCCGACATTTAGTTATCGCTGATCAAACCTACTTCACTATACATTTAAGTTATTTGAAGAACCAAAAATGTTAAATTCAATGTTAACTAACATTAACTATCCGCCTACGAATGCACAAACAATATTAATTTAGAAATTCATCAGTCTCAGGATCACTGTAAAGAAGAACATTTTTCTTAATTCACTGTTAGTTTTTATCTATCTGTTCCCGATTTACGGGTCTGGATGATTTTTCCTTTAGCGGAACAATTTTTAAAATGTGCCGCTGCTGCAACTCGATCGGTCGCGGCACAGCCCAGCAACACCGCTAAAAATGCTGAAAATTCTTTAAAGAAATAATATAGATGACATGGGCAAGCTAATTTACATTAATAATACACACTTTTGATAAATTCTGATATATTTAGATCAAACAATAATTGAACTCACATTAATTCGTAACGCCTCCTCTAATGGCGTCTAAATCTAGACAGAGACAAAAGACATCTACCCTTTCATGAATCGCTTCAACACAGCTTCTTCTTGCATTCGCCTCTACACAGAGAAGACCAAAGAATACGCTGTACATGGTTCTTTTATACTACTGCTGATTATTAACATTTCTTTGTAATTTGACAATATTATTCTCTTCTGGCTAAATTTCATATCTCTGTTATCACAGATACAGACACATCTCGCAATCACATAATAAATATAGAAAAATTACTATCCTAAATACATAGAGAAAATTACTACAAAAATACTACAATAGTAACAAATGTTTTTTACAGAAAATTCAGTAATAATTTTGTTCGTTAATTATGGTATATACAACTTGCTCAGAGCGGCGTATATGTTCATTAATATCGTGAGTTTGCCAGGGAACGTTACACGTACTACTGACCAGACCTCACACTTCAGAAGCTGCTTCTTCCAGAATGAAGTCCAAGCTTCGTTTTATTTATACAGTTTATCCAATGTCGAAAGCAGAGCTCAAGGTGAGGGAAGAGGTACTTTCTCCGTTTTGTTCCCACAAACTAGAGCACTTGCTTCATCTTTTATTCATAAATTCCGAAACTTGAGCTTCTAACTTGGAAGAAAAGCGTTTCCTTCATTTTATTCATACGGCTCAGTGTTTTTCGTTCGCCTACAATAGCCGTTAAAAATTAGTGCAGCGATTGCGAATCCCGCCAAACGTGAAATCTGTTCTTTGTAATATGGCTTGTGGCGACAGTAATCTCAAAGCTGTTGTTACTCTCCTCTACACGCGTGATGTGTGCGGACCGAATGTGGTAAGTGGATGTGTTGCGCGTCAATTGTGTCGTTTGTTTCAGAATGAAAGGACGAGTGTTTGTGATGATGACAAAGTGGCTATGCGTCTGTGGAATGTGTCTGTCAAATTTCCGGAAGTATATTCAAGTTTTTTTATATAAGATCGTGTCTAAACGACAAGGGTCCCACAAGTTGCGTGCTGGTTGGTTTCAAAAGTCTTTCCTAGGATCTACAAATTTAAGAATGACTCTGGACATTCGCTTTTGTTACGATGCAGAAGAGAAATGCCACTTTACATAACTGTAGTCGGTGAAGGGACAGGGGTTTCCTAGTTAACGAAGAGACAAAACAGCAGTTAATTCTATCTGGGATCACGTCCCCTCGCCCAATAAACCAAAACACGTGCAAATCCTGTCAGCCAGGAGGGTTACGACTGTCAAAGAAGCTAAGAAATGCTGCTTTCAACTTTATGCAATGTGTATAAATAATCAATTCTGAAGCGTACGGTGAGACATTAAGAAAACTGAGTAAGTCTTCTTAACACCCCCCCCCCCTTAAATGTGCATTCAAAGGCAGGTTTCTTGGGTAGAAAGGAAGTTGATACAAGAAAACTAACCAACTCTCTCTGTTATTTTATACTTATTTCCTAACAAGTTGCTTCTCCAGAGATATTGAAATCGACTGAGCGAGATGCGGCGATAGTATCTTTGTATCAGACGCTTACTCTTTGGAACGGCCACGACTCAGAAGTCGCGGCTGATACAACTACATTGAAGAGCCTAAATAGCAGCGGTTCTCAAACTGTGGGACGCAACCTCCAGGGGGATTGTTTAACTCTCTATACAGAGCGACGTGGGGCAGCAGTGGCGCAGTGGTTGACACTCTGGACTAGGTTCGGTAGGACGACGGCTCGAAGCCCGTCTGGCCATTCAGATTTGGATCCTCCGTGATTTCCCTAAATCGCTTAAGGTAATGTCGGGATGGTTCCTTTAAAAGGGCCCGGCCGGTTGCGTTCCCAATTCTTCCTTAATCCGAGCTTCTGCTCCGTCTCTAACGACCTCGTTGTCGACGGAACGTTAAACACTAAAATTACTTCCTTATTCTGAATCTCTACCTGTAACATCACTTTAAAGTAATGTACAAATTGATGTCACCCAACAGTCAACTGGAGTCCCGATCAGTTCATTGGAATAAATAATTATTAAACCAGCTGCCCTTTGTAATAAAAAATAACGATGAACCTGGTGTCATGTAAAGTCCGCTCGGACCAAATGCCGAGAGCGACAAAAAAGAGTGGTCAACGCGACAGACCCTCATCTATTGCCAGGGATCTTTCCTCGCTGGGGGAACTTGACCGGGGCGTACTCGACCTCGTAATGCCAGACTGAGGTGCTGCCTAACTGAGAGGTAGCGAGCGACTCCAAGGTCGTAACGGCGACAGCGGCCGGGAGTGCCGTGTGCTGATCCCATGTTCCTCCATAGGGCATCCGATGACCGAGGCTGAGGATGACACGGCAGGCGGTCGGCTATCGAATGGTCTCGAGGGAACGATCGCGGAGTTTCCTTTTCCTTTTTCTTTAAAGCAATGTACTAATTATTATGAAAGACCTTACGTTACAGACATAGGCTAACTCATACTTTAAATCACTGCTCTAGTTGTATACACATACACTCCTGGAAATGGAAAAAAGAACACATTGACACCGGTGTGTCAGACCCACCATACTTGCTCCGGACACTGCGAGAGGGCTGCACAAGCAATGATCACACGCACGGCACAGCGGACACACCAGGAACCGCGGTGTTGGCCGTCGAATGGCGCTAGCTGCGCAGCATTTGTGCACCGCCGCCGTCAGTGTCAGCCAGTTTGCCGTGGCATACGGAGCTCCATCGCAGTCTTTAACACTGGTAGCATGCCGCGACAGCGTGGACGTGAACCGTATGTGCAGTTGACGGACTTTGAGCGAGGGCGTATAGTGGGCATGCGGGAGGCCGGGTGGACGTACCGCCGAATTGCTCAACACGTGGGGCGTGAGGTCTCCACAGTACATCGATGTTGTCGCCAGTGGTCGGCGGAAGGTGCACGTGCCCGTCGACCTGGGACCGGACCGCAGCGACGCACGGATTCACGCCAAGACCGTAGGATCCTACGCAGTGCCGTAGGGGACCGCACCGCCACTTCCCAGCAAATTAGGGACACTGTTGCTCCTGGGGTATCGGCGAGGACCATTCGCAACCGTCTCCATGAAGCTGGGCTACGGTCCCGCACACCGTTAGGCCGTCTTCCGCTCACGCCCCAACATCGTGCAGCCTGCCTCCAGTGGTGTCGCGACAGGCGTGAATGGAGGGACGAATGGAGACGTGTCGTCTTCAGCGATGAGAGTCGCTTCTGCCTTGGTACCAATGATGGTCGTATGCGTGTTTGGCGCCGTGCAGGTGAGCGCCACAATCAGGACTGCATACGACCGAGGCACACAGGGCCAACACCCGGCATCATGGTGTGGGGAGCGATCTCCTACACTGGCCGTACACCACTGGTGATCGTCGAGGGGACACTGAATAGTGCACGGTACATCCAAACCGTCATCGAACCCATCGTTCTACCATTCCTAGACTGGCAAGGGAACTTGCTGTTCCAACAGGACAATGCACGTCCGCATGTATCCCGTGCCACCCAACGTGCTCTAGAAGGTGTAAGTCAACTACCCTGGCCAGCAAGATCTCCGGATCTGTCCCCCATTGAGCATGTTTGGGACTGGATGAAGCGTCGTCTCACGCGGTCTGCACGTCCAGCACGAACGCTGGTCCACCTGAGGCGCCAGGTGGAAATGGCATGGCAAGCCGTTCCACAGGACTACATCCAGCATCTCTACGATCGTCTCCATGGGAGAATAGCAGCCTGCATTGCTGCGAAAGGTGGATATACACTGTACTAGTGCCGACATTGTGCATGCTCTGTTGCCTGTGTCTATGTGCCTGTGGTTCTGTCAGTGTGATCATGTGATGTATCTGACCCCAGGAATGTGTCAATAAAGTTTCCTCTTCCTGGGACAATGAATTCACGGTGTTCTTATTTCAATTTCCAGGAGTGTATTTTTCAACATGACTTGTTTCGGCAGCCAAATCATTCTGCGTGTTCAGGAAATTTTTAACAGAACAAGTTGTTGGCTAAGGACACAGTCGAAATATTCACAAAAGTTACGATTATTGATATTTTCTTGGCTATTAAACCGTAATGGAATGGATTTCCTCGATAAACGCAATATTTCGTCCGCGTTTGCAGAGGGCATCTTCAGTGGGGGAGGGGAGTATTGGTAACGATTAACTGCACGCTATGTGTCTAAGCTGACTAATGGGAAATTTGGTAGTGAAGTATATCAGCAATAAGGAGTGATGTCATATGTCTTTCGAATTCGACAGCAGTCTGCGTTTGTAGGTTATTGTACACTACCGCTACCGCCCCACAGTGGGAGGCTGAATTTCCTCCACAGAACTGGAAATGAGGTCGAGGCCTCCCTCTCTCCTATTGAAACTATTGTTATATTAGCGATGCTGATTGCCAAACATGACAATAGCTTCAGTTGTAGCGAGGAAGTAAATGATAACTGTCAGCGACACTAGAATAAAAAAAAATAGTCGTCACGCTATGTACAAGGATAGGAAATTTCACATCGCTAAGTAGTGAGGCCGTTTGTGCAGTGAATCGAAGCCACGACACCCTCCAAAATGTCTTCCGTCAAGTTTACTGCTCGGCTACGAATCAGTAGCCCGGAAAGATTTAACAATCTCCCCGGACTCCTAAATCCAATGTTGTTCTTAGTTTAGTAGATCCAGCGGTAGACAGATTGTTCATTTTAAATTAAATATATTTTCAAAACAACGGCCAAATAAATAGTTCTGGATGCTAAATACTACTTATTTAGTTGTTATTAACGGTGTGTTTCGTCTTTGGGTACAAATCTTGAACTATTACTTTTCGGATGAAGTTGTGAACAGTGACAAAACGTCTCCAGAAATTGCAATAGTGCTTTTCTGTTCATTGAACTCACTTCATAGTTAATACTGTTTTCAAGCACTAGCGTTAAAGATTCTTGGCACCGAAAGATATTGGTCGTCGTGTGGAACAAAAACATTGCACTGTAGTAACTGGAGGCGGTATGTTATCTTAAACTCCAGCGATGGCATTTTTATTTGGATTGAGATTAAAATCATAATGGACGTTTGTATTAAGAAAGACGTTGCAACGGTAATGCCGTAACCACTATTAAGTCCCAATAAAATGGAATCAATGAAAACTGACATCACTACTGATCTCTCTCGCAGCTAGATGTTAGAAAAGTGTACTACAAAGACGTAAATGAGGTTCTATTTTAATTAGAAGTTAATTAATATAGTTTGTCAGTCTAATTTGATTGAAGATGATTTGATAACCATAACATGGATTCTAGCTTTCGTAGTCTCCTACGGCTATAGAAAAAAACACTGATATCACCACGTCAGTTGATAACCATTTTTATCTTTTTAGTTTAGCTCGTGCGACCGTCTTCAAGCTTAGTGTGAACACCTCCCGAATCCTAAGTGGGAGCAACCTGATACCTATCCCAAATTATGTCTAGTAACGAGAAAATCTGTTTAAAATGATGTAGGCCTTGGATCATCATTGTGGCTGTAGACCGCTGTCGAGATCTGCGGGGGTTAACTCCATTATTATGCCTGAGGTGCTTACAAAGACTACAGAAATGCTGCCTACAATCGTCGGTAACTGATTCTGCCGACACGCAACAATCGCAGCGCTAGTTGATAACCCCTTTCTCTTCTTTCCAGTGAACACGAACTGTAAAGCGTGCATGTCACTGTATGTTTTGGGAATCCATTCACACTTCCTGCCTGACCAACTAAGAGCTATTTTTTTCTTTATTGGTCCGGCAAAGGTTGTGATTTATGTGACTAGCTAAGAGAAGAATAAGCGGATTCACAGACACTGAATCAAGTGTCCACACCTCTGTTCATTATGTGTGAGAAATATGTATTGTGCCAAGGTCTCCAGCCCATAGAGATGGCACGCTGTTAGACAAGGGTAGCCTCGCCGATGAAAGGCAAACGGGTACTCAGATAAACAAACAGAACGAGGAATGCTGACAGATTCAATTGCGCAAGTGGAAGAGATCGAGTTCGATACATAGAAAGAATAACGAATCATCGCTCTTGGCAGGCCCAGCATCTGAAAAGAATCGACAGCATTATGCGATCTCAATCTGTACCGCTAAAACAGTATTTGTTACATCTTTATGCGTCGATATTGTTTTGTTTCTGCCAGTGGTGCAGTTTCGAAAAAAATGCGTTGTTCTCACAAAGAAAACATTAATTCTTACCACTTAAGCTCTTTGTGCTAACGATGAGCAAAAATTTAAAAAATGTTTCGTTCAGCTTTATTAATTGATGTAAAAATGTTATATGCAATCGATTTCGTAGCTGCTCATATTTCTTATACCTGCATAAATCTCGTTACGGTTCATCAATTACGGACGTATAATCTTTTTATGTGGAAACACTGGCACATTGTGTCAGCACTTTACAACTAAGTGATTACGGCGTCTCACTGATTGTCTATTCATAAAAAGAATATTTTGTACAGTAATACCACCTTGCCCAAACTATCCCACCCACGAGGTAAGGCAAGCCAGCAGCTGAGGCAAGTTGGCCCATATGATTTTTATCATTTAATTACTTATGACGTTGGTTATTTAACTGAAAATATACCGACTTTAATACTCACAGTGTATTTTAATATAAATTCCTAGAGATTTGTGACAGAAAATACAATCATAAATTGTATTATCATTGCTTTAAAAACAGTTTGACAGAAAAGCAAGTCCAAAACTTTTATGTCTTCGTCCGATTGTATCCTTTCATGTCATTATTTACACGCGGCTGATATGCCCGCCTCTTGCAACTTGTGGATTGAATCTATTCATCACCTGGATTGCTATAAGAAAATGCTTTAAGACGCAGAGCATCCTAACCCTCATCTTGGAGGACCTTCTTACGAATGTCTGCTTTCTTTCTGCGCTTAATTCGAGCTTCTGCGCTTTATTCGGCAGCTTTACAATGGCCACAGCCACTTTTGCGCAGAAAATGTATTTCTCTTTAAAGTGTTTTCCTTTCTCTCTTTGGAGGCTTGTTGTTCGCGCTGTAATTCGTCTTTAACTGGAGCGTCTGTCAGTATTGCTGCAGTTCTTCATTTCTTTACTGTCTCTTTTTCTTGTCTGTGACTTATTCAGGCGTTGGTAAGCAAAGTTGTTCACGCGATGTGACGTTCAACTTAACAGGCGTTGTTACTGACGAAATAGGCGTACCATTATATTCTTCAGCAGTTGAAGGACAAGCTCCAGCTATCAAACCGCAAACGACAGCATTAGGGTCAGGTCTATCTGCTGTATACTTAGGCAGAAAGTCTGTATCTGTGAAAATGTACCTGATTAAGGGGGAGATGCCTGCCATTTTGAATCCAGCCAATATAATTTTAGTTGTAACTGATTTGGTAGCGCAATTTTTACAATGCTTGGGCCCCCGTATATTGTCATTGGTCGTTTGTTTGCTGTGATCCATGCACTGTACGCTGAGGTTACAAATTTCTTAAAAGAGCCGTAAACACTTCGATCTAAGGGCTGTAGTTTGTGACTACGGTGGGCTGGGGAAAACGAAAGTGTGACACCATTTTCTTTGCAAATAAGACTTCAGCTCACAAAAGGGAACTGCGGTTGTCAATTATTACCAAGCGAGGATGGTATTCGGAACGTCGGACATGTGATACGAAATGTTGCATGTAGCTGAAGAAGGTAGTTTCTGTCATTCAGCTTGAGGATTGCGCACTACCATTACTCCCAACAGGACCGTGCCCAATAAAATGGGGTTTGAAGTTAACCCTCGGGAATATGAAAAATAGAGGCAAGACATTCCCAACTGCACAAACAGCTAAAGCCGTAGTGATAAATTATCCTCTTTCAGTAGATGTTCCCCACTCTGTTGGTTGTAATCGCCTTCGAGCTATCATTCTGTCAGGTCTTTGGACAGTGTGATTCCAGTTTAATCTACATTCCAGATATCACCAGGCGTCAGTTGCAGTCCTGTCAAAACGTTGGTCAGGTTGTCAAAAAACAAGGCTATGTTGCGCTTCTTGGAGCTACTGGATCGCACCAAACTAGCTAACTGAGGAGTTCGAATGGAGAGTGTTGGATGTCGTTTCAGAAATCCTGAAGACCAACAGGTCCCGTCGTTCCAAATTCAGTCTAAGGTTGGAGTATTTTGCGTTGAGAGGCAACTGCGTAGATGCAGGGAAACCGTCGTACTTCTTTTGGTGAAAGGCCAAAGTATACGTCACTAGCTTTAAGTGAGGCACTCTTCAATCAAGGTTTCCTCTTCGGGTCAAATACCTGAAAACATGGATTTCTCTCAGCTATGTAGGTCATATTTTAGTAATCCTTGGATAAATAAAGCTTTCAGTAAATTATTAGCGAACCTAGTTTTATATGTTATTTCCATTACATTTGATGCCATCGTTAAAGTAGCTAAAATATTAAGTACAGTACAACGCTACAAATGAAAGAAAAACGTTACCTGTAATCTTTTTGCGAAGCTAAATCTATCCCAGAATTTTGTTGGCATTTCAGAAGGTTCTAATCTTTGAATCTGTTACAGTACTTCTCTAATGTTTTTCTAGGTATGTTAAATTCTCGGCTCACTTCCCTAACGGATCTTTCATTTCGTTTTACTGCTATCACTGCTAATCTCATAAGTGCTTCAGAAAGCATTGCACCGTTCTGTTTTCTTTTTATAATTTCGAACCATCCTAAAAACAAAACGGCAAAACGTCTATGAGCGGAAACATGATTACATTCAAAGATACACGTAGATTTTATATTTCAAAATATATATCATGTAATGTCCCATAACCAATAATTTCAAATTTATATTACAATCGTTTTGGTTGAATATATGAAGGAAAGTTGTTGGTTTCGGAAGGAAAACAAAGATAAACTTACATATCGAATTATGTTATCAACTTCAAATCAATTCAGTATACAATTTTCTCACATAAAAATTGCATTGAGTATCATGTTTGACTATGTTGGAAGTATTAAGGTTTAGAAAAAAAGAACGGGGCAGTTTGACCATGTGGGCCGACGTGCCCCTATTTAATGGGCCATTGTGCCCCTTCGCCATATTGGAATTATATTAGTCCGTTTACAAAAACGTTTTAAACGTTTATCACCGTCTACAATATCAAACTAATCCTTAGTCCATGGACTTCAATCGCTGCACTTATTTGCTTCGTGAAAGTGTTACCTCGGAGTACACAACAAAACATCTGGAGGAAGTAAATTTTACTCTCAGTGACAATAAAACATAAAAGCATGCCTATCTCGCTCGACAATCTAACTGCGCTAGCCCGTTTGCGGAAAGGCGACAATATTGTTGCCATCAATCGTCTTTGTCGGTGGCGCATTCTAAGGTAAGTTCAACGAAACAATACCAGTTGTCCATCGTGCCCCTATGTCCAATGTTCCCCCGTCTCTCCTAGATTCGAAAATATTTTCTAGTATTTTGAACATAGCTGAAGGGAAAGTTTTAATTTTTAATCTCCAACACCAGCATTTAAGAAATGAGTATAGGTTTTTTGTGTGAGAATGAGACAGAATCCTAGGCGTACATCATTACCGTTAATCTCCGAGACAAACCGATGGTGATGAGGGCACTGTTTTGCAGGTATCAGAGAGAGAACCACACCGCCTGGAGCCTACCGCCAGCGCCGCTGACCACCTCTGACATCCAGGATGCGGCTCTCGTTTATCCTGGAGCTGCTGCTCATATTCCTGCTGCTGGCCTTCGCTGCGTCCAGGTCCATTGGTAAGGGCCGAAATCTGGTACGCAGCTGCGCACAGCTCAGTGTGCGTGCTTTGTGGACACATATTCCGAGGCCGTGTCCTTTGACGACGTCACGCACGATACGTGTTTTCTGGTATCCACTACGTACGCGGATGATGTATCCACATCATTTGTGCACTTGAGGAAACTAACTTGTGGTGCTGGTGAGGTATTCATTTAAAGTAACAGCATGGTGGAAACGATGTCATCCTTGAACTTTTTATTTTTTGCTCCATACACGGTTAAGATTCTTATCGTTTCTGTTATGTTTAACTGAGTTACTGTTGGTATTGTTTCAGTTTTTATTGGATTTAAAGGGACCATTGTGTCTTACACTGAGGTGACAAAAGTCATGGGCTACGTCTTGATATCGTGTCTGGCCTCCTTTTGCCGGGCGGGGTGCAGCAAGTCGACATGGCATGGACTCAAGTCGTTGGAAGTCCCCTGCAGAAATACTGAGCCATGTTGCCTCTATAGCCGTCCATAATTGCGAAAGTGTTGCTGCAGGGTTCTGTGCACAATTATGTCCCATAACAGTCCGACACGTGACCAAATCTTTCGTTCGAATTGTCCAGAATGTTCTTCAAACCAATCGGGAACAATGTTGATCTGGTGACATGGTACATTGTCATCCATAAAAATTCTATCATTGTTTGGGAACACGAAGTCCGTGAATGGGTGCAAATGGCATCCAAGTAGCCGAACATAACCATTTCCAGTCAGTCATCGGTTCAGTTGGGTCAGAGAACCCAGTCCATTCCATGTAAACACAGCCAACATAATGGAGACACCACCAGCTTGCACAGTACCTCGTTCACAACTTGGTGATGATGCTGATGGTGATGATGATGATTGGTTTGTGGGGCGCTCAACGACGCGGTTATCAGCTCCCATACAAAATCTCAGTCGTTACTCTGCCCAGTCTCGCCATTTTCCCGAATGATTACGAAGTGATGAGGACAACAGTCCGTCGGACAACTTGGGTACATGGCTTCGTGGGGTTTGTGCCACACTCGAACCATGCCGTCGGCTTTTACCGACCGAAATCGGGACTCATCTGACCAGGCCACGGTTCTCCATTCGTCTAGTGTCCAACCGGTATAGTGATAAGTCCGGAAGAGGCGCTGCAGGCGATGTTGTTCTTTTAGCGAGGGCACTCGCTTCAGTCGTCTGTTGCCATAGCCCATTAGCGACAAATTTCGCCGCACTATCCTTTCGGATACGTTTCTCGTACGTCCCACATTGATTTATGCGGTTATTTCATGCAGTGTTGCTTATTTCTTAGCACTGACAACTCTAAGCAGACGCCGCTGCTCTCGGTCGTCACGTTGTCCGTGGTGAGAGGTGATGGCTGAAATTTGGTATTCTCGGCACACTCTTGATACTGTGGATCAAGGAATACTGAATTCTCTAACCATTTCTGAAATGAAATGTCCCATGCGTCTTGTTCCAACAATCTGCGTTCAAAGCTATTAATTCCCGTCGTGCGCGGTAATCACACTGGAAATCTTTTTACATGAATCTCCTGAGTTCAAATGGCACTGCCCTTTTGTACCTCGTGTACCCGTTACCACCGCCATCTGTATGTGTGCATATCGCTATCCCGTGACTTTCGTCACCTCAGTGTAATGTGGGGTTATAGGAAATGTGGCTTGTGTTCAGTGTAACACTCTCATGGGCCGCGCAGGTCCGAAGCGCCGCCCGGGCCAGAAGCAGGCCGTGGCCCCAGCGCCGGCCCCCGCGGAGGCGGCCACCGGTGACGTGGAGGTGGCTGGGGGCGGCGGGGGCGGAGGGCCTAGCCGCTACTGCTCGTGCGCCAGCCTCGTCTGCAAGTGCTGCCGCGAGTTCGCGCTGCCGCTGCTCCGTGGGCCAGGTAAGGCGCCGCCAGCCCGTGGGGTTCCACAGCCACACACATACACACACACACACTTCAGAAGCTGGACCGCAGATACAAGCATCCATGTGATTCAAGTACCGACATGCTAATGTTTGTGCGTGCAGCGCTCAACAGTGAAGACTTACATGTTTCTTTTACATCTTCTACGTCTACTTCTACAAGCATTCTCTGTAAATCACATTTAAGTACCTGGCAGAGGGTTCATCGAACCACCTTCACAGTTCTCTATTGTTGCAATCTCGTATAGCGCATGGAAAATACGAACACCTCTATATCTATCCGTGCTAGACCCAGTTTCCTTTATTATGTTATGGCGATCGTTTCTCCCTACGTAGTTCGACGTCAACAAAATATTTTTGCATTCGGAGGAGAACGTTGGTGACTGAATTTTCGTGAGAAGATTCCGCAGCAACGAAAAACGCATTTTTTTTAATGATGTCCATGCCAAATCCTGTGTCATTTCGTTGACACTCTCTCCACTATTTCGCGATAATACAAAACGTGTTGCCCTTCTTTGAACTTTTTCGATGCACTCCGTCAGTCCTATCGGGTAAGGATCCCACATCGCGTACCAGTATTCTACAAGAGGGCGAACAAGTATAGTGTAGGCAGTCTCCTTAGTAGATCTGTTAAATTTTCTGAGTCCTGAAAAAACAAAAAAAACGCAGTCTTTGGTTAGTCTTCCCCACAACATTTTCTATGTGTTCTTTCCAATTTAAGTTGTTCGTAATTGTAATTCCTAGGTATTTAGTTGAATTTACGGCTTTTAGATTTGACTGATTTATTTTGTAACCGAAGTTTAACGGATTTCATTTAGCACTAATGTGGATGACCTCGCACTTTTCGTTATTTAGGGTCAACTGCCAATTTTTGCATATATCTTTTATAAATCGTTTTGCAATCTGTTTTGATCTTCTGATGACTTTACTAGACGATAAACGACAGCGTCATCGGTAAGCAACCTAAGACGGCTGCACAGATCGTGTCCAAAATCGTTTATATAGATAAGGAACAGCATAGGGCCAATAACACTTCCTTGGGGAACGGCAGAAATAACTTCTGTTTTACTCGATAACATTCCGTCAATTACTACGAATTGTGACTTCTCCGACACGAAATCACGAATCCAGTCACATAACTGAGACGAGATTCCATAAACACGCAATTTCACTACAAGCCGCTTGTGTGGTACAGTGTCAAAAGCCTTCTGGAAATCCAGACATACGGAATCAATTTGAAATCCTTTGTCAATAGCACTCAACACTTCGAACGAGTAAAGAGCTAGTTGTGTTTCATAAGAACGATGTTTTCTGAATCCACGTTGACTGTGTGTCAGTAGAATGTTTCCTTCGAGGTAATTCATAGTGTTCGAACACAATATATGTTTCAAAATCATGTATTATACAGGGTGGTCCATTGATCCTGAACGGGCCAAATATCTCACGAAATAAACGTCAAACGAAAAAACTACAAAGAACGAAACTCGTTTAGCTTGAAGAGGGAAACCAGATGGCGCTATGGTTGGCCCGCTAGATGCCGCTACCATAGGTCAAATGGGTATCAACCGCGTTTTTAAAAAATAGGAACCCCCATTTTTTATTACATATTCGTGTAGTACGTAAAAAAATATGAATATTTTAGTTGGACCACTTTTTTCGCTTTTTGATAGATGGCGCTGTAATAGTTACAAACATATGGCTCACAATTTAAGACGAACAGTTGGTAACAGGTAGGTTTTTTAAATTAAAATACAGAACGTAGGTACGTTGGAACATTTTATTTCGGTTGTTCCAATGTCATACATGTACCTTTGTGAACTTACCATTTCTGAGAATGCACTCTGTTACAGCGTGATTACCTGTAAATATCACATTAATCCAATAAATGCTCAAAATGATGCCCGTCAACCTCAATGCAATTGGCAATACGTGTAACGATATTTCTCTCAACAGCGAGTAGTTCGCCTTCCGTAATGTTCGCACATGCATTGACAATGCGCTGACGCATGTTGTCAGGCGTTGACGGTGGATCACGATAGCAAATATCCTTCAACTTTTCCCACGGAAAGAAAGACGGGGACGTAAGATCCGGTGAACGTGCGGGCCATGGTATGGTGCTTCGACGACCAGTCCACCTGTCATGAAATATGCTATTCAATACCGCTTCAACCGCACGCGAGCTATGTGCCGGACATCCATCATGTTGGAAGTACATCGCCATTCTGTCATGCAGTGAAACATCTTGTAGTAACATCGGTAGAACATTACGCAGGAAATCAGCACACATTGCACCATTTAGATTGCCATTGATAAAATGGTGGCCAATTATCCTTCCTCCCATAATGCCGCGCCATACACTAACCCGCCAAGATCGCTGATGTTCCACTTGTCGCAGCCATCGTGGATTTTCCGTTGCCCAATAGTGCATATTATGCCGGTTTACGTTACCGCTGTTGGTGAATGACGCTTCGCCGCTAAATAGAACGAGTGCAAAAAATCTGTCATCGTTCCGTAATTTCTCTTGTGCCCAGTGGTAGAACTGCATACGACGTTCAAAGATGTCACCATTCAATTCCTGGTGCATAGAAATATGGTACGGGTGCAATCGATGTTGATGTAGCATTCTCAACACCGACGTTTTCGAGATTTCCGATTCTCGCTCAATTTGTCTGCTACTGATGTGCGGATTAGCCGCGACAGCAGCTAAAACACCTACCTGGGCATCATTTGTTGAAGGTCGTGGTTGACGTTTTACATGTGTCTGAACACTTCCTGTTTCCTTAAATAACGCAACTATACGGCGAACGTCCGGACACTTGGATGACGTCGTCCTGGATACCGAGCAGCATACATAGAACACTCCCGATGGGCATTTTGATCACAATAGCCATACATCAACACGATATCGACCTTTTCCGCAATTGGTAAACGGTTCATTTTAACACGGGTAATGTATCACGAAGCAAATACCGTCCGCACTGGCAGAATGTTACGTGATACCACGTACTTATACGTTTGTGACTATTACAGCGCCATCTATCACAGGGCAAAAAAGTGGTCCAACTAAAACATTCATATTTCTTTACGTACTACACGAATATGTAACAAAAAATGGGGGTTCCTATTTAAAAAACGTAGTTGATATCCGTTTGACCTATGGCAGCGCCATATAGCGGGCCAACCATAGCGCCATCTGGTTTGCCCCTTCAAGCTAGACGAGTTTCGTTCTTTGTAGTTTATTCGTTTGATGCTAATTTGGTGAGATATTTGGCCCGGTCACTATCAATGGACCACCCTGTATAAGGGGCGACCAAAACGTTTTCGTTCGGAGGCCTTACAGTCTAGAAGCGGTACGTCAATTAGGCAAAATTGCGATGTGCATTGAGGCAATCATGCACCATGTCGAAGAAACACGTCTGGTAAAGCACTGTGTCCTGCTGCGTGAAGAAGTCCATAACTGTCTGCTGCACATCCTCATTCGACAGGAGTTGTCGACCCTTCAAGCCGTGTTTTAAGGAACCGACGGTGTGGTGGGAAGGGATCAGGCCTATACGATGGGTGCTCTAATGTCTTCCAAGTGAGAACTTCTTCGTTGCGACACTTGCGGTATGGGGCGTACGTTTTCACGAAGGGGAAGCACCCGTCGTCGCAGTTTTCCATCGTTTCGCTTTAATTATCCCATATACATTTTCCATTCTCCGATAGGTGTATACCGGTGTTTGTCTTTCGGCATCCAAGAAAAGAATAACACGTTGGTCCTGTTTGGACGCATTTGATAATAACGTCACCACAGTTCACTTTTCCGCATTTACCGCTAGGACGTTGGGAAGACACGAATGCACACACAAATCCCTTGCCTACATGTCGGTGCTTATATACCCGCATAAGAGTCGCGCTACGTTGCGTATACGCTGCAGCAACTGCATCAAACGTAAATTTTTTGATCATCTCTTGTAATACAACTTCATTTCTAGAGCACCGAGCATGCGTTAAACATTTAGATTTAGATATCTGTATGGTGCGAAAAATGGCAATTGACCCTGAATAAAGAAACGTGTGAAGTTATTCACACGAGTACAAAAATAAATTCGCTAAATTTCGATTACGCGATAAGTCACACAAATCTGAAGGCTGTAAATTCAACTGAATACTTAGGGTTTACAATTAAATGCCCTAAATTGGAACGATCACATAGATAACGTTGTGGGTAGAGCAAACCAAAGACTGCGATTCATTTAGGCAGAACACTTAAAAGGTGCAACAGATCTACTAAAGAGACGGCTTACACTGCACTTGTCCGCCCCATTCTGGAGTATTGCTATGCGGTGTGGGATCCGCATCAGGTGGGACTGACGGATGATAATGAAAAAGTTCAAAGAAGGGCGGCTCGTTTTGTATCATCGCGAAACAGGGGAGATAGTGCCACAGACATGATACGTGAATTGGAGTGGCAATCATTAGAGCAAAGGCGTTTTTAGTTGCGTCGGGATCTTCTCATTAAATTTCAATCACCAGTTTTCTCCTCCGATTGCGAAAAAATTCTGTTAGTATCCACCTACATAGGGAGAAATGATCATCACGGTAAAATAAGAGAAATCAGGGCTCGCACAGAAAAATTTAAGTGCTCCTTTTTTCCGCGCGCCGTTCGAGAGAGGAAGGGTAGAGAAACAGCTTGAACGTGGTTCATTGAACCGTCTGCGTGGCACTTTATTGTGAATAGCAGAGTAATCACGTAGATGTAGATGAAACATGTATGACTAAGAAGTAAAATTAGGTGACAAAAGACGAATAATTGTTTTCTAACGTGCAAAATAAACAGCCTTGAATAGCAACTGAGGATAAATTGCTGCCATTATTAATAGAATCATAATTACTTAACAAGTCCGGGAATGCTGTACACTTTAAAAACTGATTATTCTTATGGCTATAGATGTTTTTTTGCTATTTCGCTATACCAGTTTCGCCATTACGCCAACGTCAGGCATGAATAATTGGTGCTATGTCACGGAACAGTTATGAGTTGTAACTAATGGTACCATTTTATGCTTGTGTCCCACTTTGCAGCACTGGAGGCAATAACTGCGACCACCGATCGTAGGCCGCTCTGTTTCTCTTGTTGGTTGAAACATAAAGAAAGGACACCGTGCCGTTACAAGGCACCAATAATTTATGCTTGGCAATGCCTTAACACCGAAATTGCAACAGCAAATAAATAAAACTTCTGCAGCCGGAAGAAGGATATTAATTCCTTTCAGAATATCACGCTCGCTGCGGACGCGTGCTACAAGAAGTTAATGTATTACGACGAGTCTCACGTTTAGTTCTGAGAAGAACTGGCTGTGCTTGACTGGATAAGATTGTGTTACTCTAAAATATTGTATTATATACGTTGTGACTACACTACTGAAGACGTCGGTTTTTTGTAGACAAGAGAAGATTAAAAATTGCAAGTTTTCCCTCTTTCTCCTCCTCTTGAACTTGTAAATCAGTAAAGCTCGTGGCCGCGAAACGTGTGGCCAAGGCGACGTGCGGCTGCAGCTTGGGATGCAGTTTCAGCGGCCCTGCGCTTATCACACTTTAGCAGTCCTACTTTGACCAGCAAGGCAAGGTAAAATAATGATCGCTCCGACAGCACTGATATGAGCCCTGTTGTAGCCTCATTGCTCTCAGAATCATCAGAATCTTCAAACTTTTTGGATCTACATGTTTATAAGAACGTTCTTTGAGAGAAAAAAACACGTTTTAGAGTTACTTAAACAGCTCAGTAGTGTCACCTTTGCTCTTTGTGCTATTGGAGACACTTTTGATCTTTATTATTGCAGTCCTTGAACATAAACAAATCAGTAAGCTAACACTCTCGGTATTTTCATTCAGGAATCTCATACGGAATTGCATCCCAGGGTACCTCAACTTAGAAGAAGTAAGTTTTTAAGGAGTTGGGTATTTTAACTACAACATTCCACCACATATTTTCTCTCTTGAAATTTGTTGTATGTCTTCCATCGGCGTTCAGAAGGAATAACGACATC
This sequence comes from Schistocerca nitens, assembly GCF_023898315.1. Taxonomy (NCBI): domain Eukaryota; kingdom Metazoa; phylum Arthropoda; class Insecta; order Orthoptera; family Acrididae; genus Schistocerca; species Schistocerca nitens. Next base: position 170,376,657 of record NC_064619.1, read on the forward strand.
CGTATTACAGTCTTAGAAGAAAAAAATGTTCATCGTTACTCTTCATTAGAATTAACTTGAGTTCAAAAAAGGATGAATAATGCTGCTTTTAGCATCTACGATCACTTACCCGATGTTATTAAATGCTTTACAGATACATAAGCCAAATTCGGAACATGAAAAGTTCCTTCTGGACAAATCCTTCTAGTCCACAGAAGAATTGTTATTTAGAAACTTGCATCACGTTTACTGCAAAAAGTGTTGCGTACTTACTTGTGTTATTAAACCAAACATTGTTTTATGTTATGTGACATCATCCGTAAATGGTCAACACGTTACTATATTCAAATACCAGTTAAGTTAATACACCGTGCAAAGTGAATTGTGAGACATGTATCTAGCTATGAGCCAAAACTCAAAATCTACAGTGAGCCAAAACTCACACACCGCGAATAGTTTTTATTCCAGCCTACTGCTTGGTCCCATTTCAAGTCTTTGGAAACTCAGAAAAGCAAAATCATGCTATAACAGTCAAAAGTCAGAGAGTCAAATAAAACATTATGGTTTCCACAAAAACAATTCGGTTTACTTCTGTTTTAAACTGTCCAAGTACTATCAACTCTCCATTGCTGCCAAGTAAAATATATTCCTGTGCTCAGTAAAGATACTTAAGCTGTCTTATCTGAATTTGTTGCTCTATTTCAGCTCAAATCCTTGACGAAGAGACGGCACAGAAAGGTTTACCGCCGACAATATTTTGATGGGTCTCTACTCTTGAAAAGTTTGATATGTCTAAAATCAGAAAGCATGACATCTTTTGGCAGCTTCACGAAAAGTCTTGAGCATATCAATTAGTTCCCAGATGCCTTCCTTACGGAAAAAATGGGAGTGCTGTAAATAGAAGAAATAATAAACGTGTAGACTTATGACCTCAAAAGAATGCACCATGGAAGAAGTATCAGAAAGTAAAAAAAAAAAAAAAAAGAGTAGCCAAAGTGTGGAGAAAATTTCGAAAGATAGACCTTCTGAAACTAGACAAAGATCCAACACATTGTAAACGCCGCTGCTTGCGTACTGGCTACGCTCAAGGGAAAAACATCCAGGATGGGCATTGAGTGCTTCCTCAATCAGATCGTGTCCTACACCGGTAACAGTTGCCATCAACGAAAAAGCTCGCAAGATAGGCCTTGACGACTTCCTCGACCGGATTCTTGTTCACAGACGGTGCAGGATATCCTCACAAATTTCTTCAATCTGTGAATTGTAGTCATTCGAATGTAGCAATTTTAACCGCTGCCGGCTGCTTGTTAGCAGGGCGCATTTATGCTCCCAAGAAGCACCAAAAGAGAAATGCATACTGCAGTGTGTGTCTATTGAAGGCAAAAATGATTTTCCACACTAACCATCGTTCGGGTTTGAGAAGTTCTCTCGGAGGGCTTAAGAATAATCAAGAATGGATAAACACACATATTTTTAACGGTCACTACTTTAGTTCCGAAAAAAGAAAATTATGGATACAACTATTTATCTCCGCTAATAAAAATGAAAAATGTTGAGACAAAATGAGTGAACGTACTCTCTGACAACAGAGAGAAATACATGTTGTTCTGCACAGTGACAGCATGCATGGAAGCAGAGAAAAGTTTTTAGGTTCTACCTGCAACCTGCAGGACCTTTCCGTAGACGTTCAGGAGACTCTTGAATGTTCAGTCTAAGCTTTGAGAAATATCTTCACATTTGCATAAGATGTGAGAGACGCTGACACGTATCGTTATTCTGCCACATAAGCAACACTCGCGGCGATATTCCAAAACCACATACGTTAAAGAACAAGTTATCCAGGAACAGAGGGCTTTAGATGTGGCAGAAAGTGCGCTCCACCACAAAAATCCAGTCACTCCCAGCACATAAAGGAAGGTTTCGGACGACGGAAGACTACTTGGTGACACATGTAAGTCTCGCGGTAGCTCATAGCGCGGTGCAGAACGACACTGATTCTTCTTTGCAACATCATAGAATATTATAGTTTTACGAGTATCACTGAAAAGGCCCAGTGGAACCCTTGATTCTTTGTTGAGATCTATGGCGCTAACTGCCAATATAGAGCCAAGATTTTTTCACAACAGGAAATCCATTTGTGCTGATGATTTGGCTGTAGTTCAGCACTATGACATTCAGAGTAGTTTCAAGGGTTAGTTAGTTACTTAGTTTCACGTTGGACCATTTGTACGATAAATCGTAATGATGTGGAAAGAGTCGTTTTACATACACATCACAACTTAATTTTTAAGCTAAACATTTATAAAGTAGTCGTTTTTTTAAAATCTAAAGATGTGAGCTAGTAATTCCCAAACACCAAATTTTACACATTACAGTAATAGAGATTCTTCTACGGAAGAGAAAGAATTGTCAAGGAGAAACTTTTTTAGTTTGTTTTCAAATTTTACTTTGCTATCTGCAGACATTTTGCATCCCTGGGTAAGTGATCAAAAATTTTTGTTGCAGCATTGTGCACCCTTTTGTATGCTAAAGACAATCTTAATGTGGAGTAATGGACGAAATTTTTCCTTCGGGTATGGTAATTATGTACAGCATTGTTTTATTTGATCTGCAGTGGATTATTTACAACCAATTCATGAGGGAATCAACATATTGTGAAGCAATAGTAAGAACGCCCAGCTCTTTAAACAGATGTCTTCAAGATGATCGTGGGTGTACACTGCATAGTACTCTTACAGCAAGTTTTTGAGCAATTATGACTTTCTTTGTTAAGGATGGATTTCCCCAGAACATTATTTCATATGAAATTATTGAATGAAAATATGCAAAATATGTTAACTTACTGATTTGTCTTGTGGGTATTACGTGGCGTAGAACCGTAATAACACACTTTTGCAGTCGAATGAACATTTACTTTAACACCGAACAAAGGGATACAAGAGACGCTGTCGAACATGGCGCGCAGCGAGACATAGACAAAGTGAAATAAAGTAAAGTCAAAGACCATCGGTTCAAAGACATGGCGCTTCACGCCACAGGCGACACAGTCTCTCCCCAAGATTTGTAATGATTCTAAGTGCAAATGCTGCAGATCAAAATTGTTTTTTGGAATTACAAAATATGCTTTTTCCAATTTAAATACTCGTCAATATGAACACCTAAGAATTTTGAAGTTTCCACCTTATATTATTTCCTCCTCATGTGTTACTCTTATCATTGATTTAGTACTCCTAGATGTGTAGAACTGAACATGGTGCGTCTTTTTAAAATTGAGTGAGAGACGTTTCGCAGAAAACCAGTCAGTGGTAGTCTGTTTACTATTTCTTCTGTTTCTGTATGTATGCTTGAGTCGATTACAATACTAGCGTCATCTGAGAAAAGAACCATTTCATTTTCTTGTATATCAGACAGAAGATCGTTTACATGCACGAGGAACAACAGTCGACCGTTTGTGTTAGCCCTACATCATAATGCAAGGCTGACATCTAAAAGCAAAACCCACTGTTCTAAGTCACAGCGTTCGACTTCAAAAACCACAGCTGCGAAAAAGGTATCACCAACCAAAGTTACCACTCTAATGTCACACGTGTTTAGTCTAAATTACAACCATGTTTCTCCAGAGGTAGCACCTGCAATAGCAGGTAACTAAAGAAGAATTACAGCGATTTCAGATAAATTTTCTACATTTAAAAACTAATTGTGGTTTTCTATCGGTCCCAAAGTTCCTTTTTAGATAACGGAAAACTATTATCTCGAATCCTCATCCCACACGACACCAAAATACTCATCATCTATCCTGAACGAACAGTTTTCGTCTGTTCAGTCCAACTTCTGAAAACAAATAATTATGACTTACTTTATTGAATCGTTGTTGTGGTGACACACTGATTGATCTCAGCAATGAGCACTAACAATAGTTTTACGTTCTCCACTACTAGTTGCACTTCCGTATTGCCCTGACGGTACTGCTCTATTTCTTCTGTACTTACATCCTTGTCATGTCTTATCCTGCATTACTCAGTGACCTATTGTCGCTACCTTAAAAGACTACACCATCTCTTAGATCTGATTAAAAATGGAAAGTGTGAGAGACATTTCGAAATGGAATGAATACAAAATAGGTTGTATAGATAACTTGACGATATGCTACCCTGTTTATTTACTTTTAATTTATTGCTAACAAGTGCTATGTTAAAGAATCACTCATAGTTACGTATTTATTGTTTCATGGAGTCTTATATCTTTCTGAAAGAGACGCCTTGAAACAACGACCGTTACAAGAGAGAACAATGAAATAAAAATTTAGACATTATGTCAGATATGAAATTAATTTATACTTTTTTCAGGATGCGCCCGTATCCAGTACCTGCAAGGTGATTCTATGTTGGTGACTATGAGCTTTGCCGATCGGGTCCTACACAACACAACAATCTCAGGTAAGCTGCTCAAATGGAAGTACTCATCCGCAGTACCGCCAATGTGCTGGATTGTGTGGTTGCACCTCTACTGTGAGACAGTATTTACAACAGCTCATCTTTACATGTACTTCTTAGTAACGCCTGATGATACCAGGTTTGTAGTTTTTACATAACTATGGTATCAATGTGTTGCCACATATGACATCCGGAAAGCGTTTAACACGGTGCTCCATTGCGGACTGTTAACGAAGGTATGGAGAAGATTCCCAGATATATGAATAACACCAAGACTTCTTAACTAATAGGACCCAGTACGTTGTCCTCGATGGCGAGTAGTCATCAGAGACAAGGGTATCGGAAGGACTGCCACAGAGAAGTGCGAAAGGACCACTCTTTTTCGCTATATACATAAATGATCTGACAGACAGGGTAGGCACTACGCAGCAACCTGTACTGTTTGCTGATCACACTATAGTATAGGGGACAGTGTCGTAGCTGAGCGACTGTTGGAGGCTACCGGATGATACAGAGTTTCTGTTTGGTGTAATGTTTTGTAAATGTAGTAAAATGTAAGCTAATGCAGCTGACTAGGAAAAGTAATTCTGTAATGTTTGGAAACAGTATTAGATGTGTGCTGCTTGAAACAGCCATGTCAATTAAATATCGAGGCGTAACGTTGCAAAATAATATGAAATACTAGGTGCGACAATAATGTAATGAGACTGATTTTCTTTGCAAGATGTGGCAACCCTGCAGACTTGTGTAGTAACAATATCTTTGATATTGGTCTATAAGCTGCTTCTAATCAAAGCGGCACATCGATGCAATTGCTCAGTCGCGAGTTGTACTGTAATAAGTTAACACATGTTCGTGTCTCTCGTCACGGAAATGGAACCGCATAACATTGCGCAACGGTATGCCATTTCGTTAAATTGGGTGAAAACGCGACGACAACTTACAGTAAGCTTCAGAAGGCTTTTGGAGAGGAGGTTATGTCAAGAGCTCGAGTTTTTCGTTGGCATAAAAGGTTTAGTGAAGGCAGAAGGAATGTTGAAGATGAAGACTGCAGTGGACGGCCATCAACCTCATGGACGGATGTCAACTTGGCCAGGATGCGTGAACTCGTACGATATGATCGAAGGTTATCCATGAAAATGATTGCACAAGAACTGAACATCAACCGAGAAACGGTTCGGCTAATAATAACTGAAGACCTTGGTATGAGAAAGATTTGTGCAAAAATGGTCCCCAAAAATCTCACACCACAACAGCGAGAAACACCGAAAAATGTGGCAGCCGATCTGTTACAGCAAACGGATATCAATCCAGAATTGTTGAGCCTTGTTATCACTGGTGATGAAAGTTGGTTTTTTCAGTACGATCCAGAGACAAAACGCCTAAGTTCGCAATGGTGCTCAAAGGGATCACCCAGACCATAAAAAGCTCGCATGTCAAAGTCAAAAGTAAAATGCATGGTTGTGTGCTTCTTTGATTCCAAGGGAATTGTTAATAAAGAGTGGGTGCCTCCTGGACAAACAGATAACCAATATTACTACAAAGAAATTTTAGAAAGACTCCGTAAAAGAGTTCTCCGTGTCCGTGCCAACATTGTTGATAATTGGCTTCTGCATCGCGATAATGCGCCATCCCATACTGCTCTGTCAGTACAGCAATTTTTAACCTCAAAACAAATTTCAGTACTACCACAGCCACCTTATTCACCACATATCGGTCCATGCGACTTTCCAAGAGCCAAAACGACGGTCAAGGGACAGCATTTTCAAACAACACAAGATGTTCAAAAAGCTGTGACGAGAGTCTTGGAGGATATTAAAGAAGATGAGTTCCAGAAATGTTACCACCAATGGCAGAAGCGCTGGAAAAAGTGTGTGCAATCAGAAGGGAACTGCACTAGTGTCCATTACAATTGCTACACCACGAGGATGACGTGCTACAGACGCGAAATTTAACCGACAGGAAGAAGATGCTGTGATATGCAAATTATTAGATTTTCAGAGCACCCACACAAGGTTGGCGCCGGTGGCGACACCTACAACGTGCTGATATGAGGAAAGTTTCCAACCGACTTCTCATACACAAACAGCAGTTGACCGTTGTTGCCTGGTAAAACGTTGTTGTGATGCCTCATGTAAGGTGGACAAATGCTTACCATCACGTTTCCGACTTTGATAAAGGTCGGATTGCAGCCTAGCGCGATTGCGGTTTATCGCATCGCGACATTGCTGCTCGCGTTAGTCGAGATCCAATGACTGTTAGCAGAATATGGAATCGGTGGGTTAAGGAGGGTAATACGGAACGCCGTGTTGGATCCCAACGGCCTCGTATCACTAGCAGTCTAGATGACGGGCATTTTATCCGCATGGCTGTAACGGATCGAGCGACCACGTCTCGATCCCTGAGTCAACAGATGGGGACGTTTGCAAGACAACAACCATCTGCACGAACAGTTCGACGACGTTTGCAGCAGCATGGGCTATCAGCTCGGAGATCATAGCTGCGGTTACCCTTGACGCTGCATCATAGACAGGAGTGCCTGCGATGGTGTACTCAACGACGAACCTGGGTGCACGAATGGCAAAACGTCATTTTTTCGGATGAATCCAGGTTCTGTTTACAGCATCATGGTGGTCGCATCCGTTTTTGGCGAGATCGCGGTGAACGCACATTGGAAGCGTGTATTCGTCATCGCCATACTGGTCTATCATCCAGCGTGATGTTATGGGGTGCCATTGGTGACACGTCTCAGTCACCTCTTGGTCGCATTGACGGCACTTTGAACAGTGGACGCTACATTTCAGATGTGTTGCGACCCGTGGCTCTACCCTTCATTCGATCCCTGCGAAATCCTACATTTCAGCTGGATAATGCACGACCGCATCTTGCAGGTCCTGTATGGGCCTTTCTGGATTCAGAAAATGTTCGACTGCTGTCCTGGCCAGCACATTCTCCAGATCTCTCACCAATTCAAAACGTCTGGTCAATGGTGGCCGAGCAACTGGCTCGTCACAATACGCCAGTCACTTCTCTTGATGAACTGTGGTATCGTGTTGAAGCTGCATGGGCAGCTGTACCTGTACACGCCAACCAAGCTCGGTTTGACTCAATGCCGTATCAAGGCCGTTATTACGGCCAGAGGTGGTTGTTCTGGATACTGATTTCTCAGGATGTATGCACTGAAATTGCGTGAAAATGTAATCACATGTCAGTTCTAGTATAATATATGTGGCCAATGAATACCCGTTTATCATCTGCATTTCTTCTTGGTGTAGCAATTTTAATGGCCAGTAGTGTACTTTGAAGGAGACAACACTAAACTTGACTAAAACGGTAAACAACATTTTTCTTCACATCAGTCTCAGTACTTTATTGTCGCACCTCGTAGAACGAGCGTATAATTACAGTGGTAGGGAAGGCGAATGGTCGACTCGGTGTGTTTTAGGAAAGTGTAGCTTACCTACAAAGGAGACCTCGCGTAGAATTCTTGTGCGACCCGTTCTTGAGTACTGCTCGACTGTTTGGGATCTCTGCCAGGTCGGATTGAAGGAAGACATCGAAGCAGTTCATAAGTGTGCTGCTAGATTTGTTACCGGTAGGTTCAGTAAACATGGGAGTGTTACGGTGATGATTCGCGATCTCTTTCTTGGAAAGAACGCTCTCAGAATGTCAGTAGCAAACACCTCCGTGATACATATGGCTCGCTTGCAGCACCTGCCACTGGAGGTTGTTGAGCATTTCCGTAGGGCTCTCTCCCACGTACTGAACGATTCCATGTCAAAACGCGCCGCTCTTCGCTGGATATTCGCTACCTGTTCTATTAATCCAACATGGTAACGGTCTGATACTAATGACCAACATTCGAGAATAGATCTTAGAAGTGGTTTGCTACTCATTTCTCTCGTGAATGAATTGCTTTTCCTGAAGATTCAGCCCAAAGTATATCAGCGTGGCATTTGCTTTTTCTACCGTTTGTTTTATGTGATTATTCGATATCAGATCACTCCAGACGGTTAATTGTAGGTATTGTACGGTTTCTTCTGTTTCCAGTTGCAGGCATTCTATAGACAACAACATCGTCTGCGAACTACGTCACGGGGCTTCCGACGTTATCGACTACGTTACTTAAAATTATTGTAAACAGTAACGGCCACATGACACTCCATCGAGGTACTCCCGAAATCACCTGCTCACTGGTCGATTTCGTCCCGTTAAGAAAACGTGCCGACTTCTGTCTGCAATCGAGTACTGAATACAGTCACAGATCTGTTCTGTTGTTCAGTAAGCTCGTATTTTCTTCATTCAACGACAGTTTGAAATTGTGTGGAATGTCTTCCAGAAGCCAAGCAACATGGCGCTGCTCAGGACTGTCAGGGGCGGACAGGCGAAGTTGGGGCATCCCTTCTTTTTTAAGCAAAATTCAAGTTAAACCATAATGAAAATTTATTCATGTTCGGTATACAGCGTCACCAGGAAGACGCCGCCAGTTCAGAGGTGTTGAAACAGGGGGGCTGAGAGTAAGCCATCAGGGAGACGAGAGTAGGTGCGTCTGAAGGTTCAGGAGACAGCAGAGAAGAGAGCATCGCTTTCATGGCTACGTCTCTTCGCTGATTGCCCCAAGGCATCAAGTCACATCCCTCATACAGTATTGACTCCCTCTGAGCGGAGCGCAGAAATTGCGGCGTCATGCACTCAGCATTTTTATCCATGAGTTGCTGAGTGGTATTCACGTGGACCGCTCGTGGCGTGGTCGTGGTAGGTAGCCAAAACAAGCCAGTTTCGAGTAGGGCTTCTACGTTAATTGAAGCTGAAAGACCCAGTAACAATTCTGTTTTTTTCACCACCATAGTTCCTTCTGAACTAGCAGCCCTGCACAGCTCAACCTGATCACCGTTGTTTACCATGCCGGAATCTCGTGGAGGAAGAGAGCGCACTGTCATAGAATAAAGACTTTCACGACCGGATGTCTCATCTACCAGCAAATCCTTAGGGTTGTATGGTCGTAGTCTATAAAACTTCGCTGTTCCTAACATTTCGTCCACAGCTGCGCTGGACATATCCAGAAATACTCGTGTATCCTTCTTGGATGTTTTAGTTATGAGACAGATCGATAGAAGATTGGAAAACAAAGGTTTTCAGAAAATGACGCATACGAATGGATATTTACAAAGCTAAGACAATTAGCATGTCGATAAACTTGGACGCGGAATTAAAACATCTGAAGCAGGCTTTAGAGAAAAATGGTTATTGAGGAAAAGAAATAAACACAGCTCTATGGCCAAATAACAATAGATCGAAGGACAACGATAAAGCACGACTATGGTAGAAAACGGTTTCTCTGTTTTTTTCCCTTAAAAATGTAAATGACGAGATTGGGAAGATTTTAGAAAAAGAATGGCATCAAACTAGTTTTTAGACCAAGAAGGAAAATACGTCGAGCTCTCAGATGGTTCAAATGGCTCTGAGCACGATGGGACTTAACAGCTATGGTCATCAGTCCCCTAGAACTTAGAACTACTTAAACCTAACTAACCTAAGGACAGCACACAACACCCAGCCATCACGAGGCAGAGAAAATCCCTGACCCCGCCGGGAATCGAACCCGGGAACCCGGGCGTGGGAAGCGAGAACGCTACCGCACGACCACGAGATGCGGGCGAGCTCTCAGATCTCGAAAGGATAAATGCGCTCTTCTATTGGCGTGCGTGTTATACAAAATTCCGTGTACGTGCGGTGAGGCGCGACAGTGTGTTTTCGGGTGTTCTGTCGAGTTGTTTCCATTTCATGCTCAACACTTCGACCACCAACCCACACGCCTTCTTCAGGTGCTATGGGTTTCGCTGCAGTGTGGCGCGCTGCCTGGACTAAAACCAGAACGTCCAGAAGCAAACTATTAATCAACCGCGTCGGGAAAACCTAAGAGATCGGTTAGTAAGGTAAGCATTAGGGCTAACAAGAGAAGCACACCCTAGGGGAAAGTGGAAGAATTAGCTGTACCAGAGCATGCTCTTAAGTAGGAAATTACTAACTGAAGTTTTCTGAAACCAAAATTTTATGTACAATGACGGACTACTGTTCAAGGCTGTACTGAGATAAATACCGAAATATATAGGATCCGGCAAAAAGGCCTCCTGTATTTCGAAAAGTAGCTACAAACAGACAAACAAAGATACAAAGAAAATACTTTTATTTGTAAACAACAAATACTATGCCATTTTACATTAGGTGGTTTTAAAAATTACTTCCGGTAAATGGTGCCCTCCATTGTTGACACACTGACGAAGCCTTTACCGGAAGTTGTCCATAGCGTGCGATTTTCGGTGGAATGGCAGTCACGTCCTCGCTGATTGCCTGGATGCTGCTTCTAAAGAGTTTCCTAACACACAGCACAGCAAATTTCAAATTCTCTCTCGCTTAGTCGTTTGGCAACCATTATTTTGATGGGTGCATGTGAAGATCTCTGTGCAGCGTTCCTCTAACACTCCTATCGGTCAACCCCAGGGCAGCTGCTTTTTAAAGTCCTGTACGCTTTGAAGATCGCTGGACTGACGTTCTCGCACGAGCCACATTTTTCGGCGTCGTTATAGTGCGGAGCCCGCCAGCAGATTTTATTTGCAGTGCATAGCCTGATGTTCTAAAGTCTGATAACCAGACTCAAACAGTTTTTGTATCGGAAACAGGATCATGTCGGCCAAGTTCGAACCGAATGCGAAATTCCCGCTGAGTAATAATCACAGAACCACCACTACAAATATACTCTTTCACAACAAACGCACGATGTCAACCTAGCCAAGCCATTGCGTCTACTGAAAATGGCATGTATACCGCTATCGATCGATACCCCCTTACACAACAGTTTCATCACCAGGGCTCACACTTTGGCCTCTCGAAATACGACAGGTGTTTTTGCCGTGCCCTGTATAAACATAGGGATATTGTAAGAGAAAAGAAGAAGCCATGAAACAGTAGCTCTATAGGTTCGAGGAATAAATAATATCTTTGACAATTGACAGTTCTATTATTAAGTTTTATCTCTGACAAGGATTATCCCTGCCAATTACGTGTAAATTTTAATGCTCTGCGACGCCCGGCCAGTCAATCAGAAAGACTCAGCGGAACCACGAGCACGTCTGAAGATGACCAGCGCCGCTGTGGACGAAACGTTAAGAACGGAAAAGTGTCAAGGACCACGACCATACAATCCGCGAAATTTACCAGCAGGTAATAGCGAGCTGTATTTTTCGAATTACACCTGTTGACGGAATCCACATTGACACAGCTGCTATGTATATATTTAAAAGGCAGTGTCCTGACTGACTTTCTCATCATCGCTCAGCTCAAACAAATAATGACAGAAGCTTGATATTTGGAGAGTGTGTAGATCTTGTACTGTCGGCGTCGTTTAAGAAGCGATTTTTCGAAATTATACCCTTAGTATGAGGAGGGGGATGAGAGGTTTTTTGGAAATCTGTCGCCATTAAGTCAATTTTAAAGCTAAAACTACGAAAATCGATATTGGTTTCTCAGTCAGAAACAAAGAAATGTAAGTATTTCAGAATTTTTGGAAATTTAACCCCGTAGTGGGTAAAATAGTGGGTGATTTTTAAAAAATAAATCATTATTAAGGAACTACTGAAATATTTTTAAAGCCACATCTATGAAAATTAGTATTTCAATTCTCGGCTACAAATAGGAAATACGTGTTTCAGTGTTTTTGGGGTTCGACCCCTGAGGGGGTAAAGTAGGGTATGAAATGTTTAAATATTTTGAACATTTCGCGGCCTTGTCAGCAACTGTATAAATATGAATTTTAATTTTAAAAACCAACAGCCTCAGTTGCAAAGTTTACCTAGATTTACCTAGGTTCCAGTCGGGATAACCCAACCTTCTTCAGAATAAAAGTAACTACCGTTTGTCCATGGTGGACATCGTCAAGCTAAAACTACAATTCCATAAATTATCGTCAGAGTGTAAAAACTTATCTCGAACTATTTCGGCCCCACTTCGCGACCGCGATGCGGCAGCCACGAGTGCTGTACTGGAACTGACCGTAGCGTCATGAGGCCCGCCTAGGCGGACACAATACCACGCGCCCGCGCATAAACTGTGTGATGGCTACTTGTTGGGACAAGAAGCGAACCTAACGCCTTACCTTGAAAGTACTAGTAAAGTGAAATAAAAGAAAGGTACAGCCGAGGAAAAGAGCGAATATGTTATCCTGTATAGGACGTACTTAGTTCGACTGTCTTAACATTTATGAAGTATTCGTTGGTCATGATATGAGGAAGACATCACGTGCTTACAAAGTATGGCCTGTCCAGGAAAATTTTCTGCTTAAGCACCAAGTTTAATCACCTAAAAAGAGCTTAGGATTGGGAAGGATAATATAAAGCCAACATCGTCATTATTATGGCTAGGTCTCAAAGAACTTGCTTAGCTATGGTTACAACGCATGAACGTCCTATTGACTGAGCACACAAATGGTCGTGAGTGAACTTACGAACAAGTCTACATCTAATCTGTAACATCCGACAATGCGGGCCATATAAAATAGATGGTCATTATTCAAGATTAATATATTTTACCTGAAATGGTCTAGAATCAAATCAAAATAAACTAATGCACGTGCCTGACGAAGCTATGGTTATGAATCTTCATGGAGGTTATCCGCACACGTACTGTAAAAGCTGTGTGTGGAACACTGCCATCATAATTCGGGCCTGGTGACCACTGTGACCATCTTGTATACTCCGGATAATGACAATTTACCTTTTGGCTTTTTAAAACTATGAATCAGATTCTTCTGAAGACTATTATTAGTAGAATAAAACAGTGGAATAAAAACATTTACGTCTCTAAATTTTTTGTAGAACTAGTCATAATAATGACGATGTTGGCTTTATATTATCCTTCCCACTCCTAAGTTCTTTTTAGGTGATTAAACTTCGTACTTAAGCACAAAATTTTCCTAGACAGACCATACGTTGTAAGTACGTGATGTCTTCCCCATAAGTACATTCTGCACAGGATAACATATAAGCCATTTTCCACAGCTGTACCTTTCTTTTATTTCACATTACTAGTAAATTCAAGATCAGGAGTTAGGTTCGCGTCTTGTCCCAAGTACCCACACACAGTTTATGCGCAGGCGCAAGGTATTGTGTCCGCCTAGACGGGCCTCATAACGCTACGGTCAGTTCCAGTACAGCACTCGTGGCTGCCGCATCGCGGTCGCGAAGTGGGGCCGAGGCAGTTTCAGATAAGTTTTTACACGCTGACGATAATTTATGTAATTGTAGTTTTAGCTTGACGATGTTCACTATGGACAAACGGAGGTTAGTTTTATTCTGAAGAAGGTTGGGTTATCCCGACTGAAACCTAGGTAAATCTAGGTAAACTTTGCAACTGAGGTTGTTCGTTTTTAAAATTAAGATGAAATGTTTTATGAAAATAAGTCACTATAAACAAATTTTCAAAGCTAAATCTATGAAATTATGCTTATCCACTACGGATATTTTAGAACCGTGACTGTATATTGAATCTAAATTAAGTTATAAGAACTGCAACCAGTCACTTTTTTTGATAATAGTGCTTTATTCCATGAACCGGTTTTCGAACCTTTTCAGGTTCATCTTCAGATGGTTTCGGGAGGATCCGGGAAGTTATATCATTACTGGTAGTAGCATAATGCTGGGTGCTGGTTCTATGGCCGAAAGATGGGTCACACTTTAATGTATCGCCATGACTGTAGCTTATCTGTCGATATGGATGTAAATTTAGTTTTTACTTACTGCGACAATATAGGCGGCTTTTTTCGGTTAGTGTCCATCTGTCTGCCTCCATTTTGATGTCCAGAACACTTTCACACAAACTATATTAATTTAGACTTTGACAGTGACACTGTTCCAGCATCCAGCATGCGCTTTATAACTGTTGCTTGTAACAAAGATCTTGACATAAAGAAATGGCATAGGCCTATTTTGTACAGAGATGTAATTTGTTGTTCTTTACATGTATTAAAGTCGATATAAGGGCAAGCATTTTAAGCAGAATGGCGATAACACGAGAGCACAAAATAATTTATTTATTTTATCGCAGTAAGTAAAAACTAAATTTACATCCATATCGACAGATAAGCTATAGTCATGGCGATACATTAAAGTGTGACCCATATTTCGGCCATAGAACCAGCACCCAGCATTATGCTACTACCAGTAATGATGTAACTTCCCGGATCCTCCCGAAACCATCTGAAGATAAACCTGAAAAGGTTCGAAAACCGGTTCATGGAATAAAGCATTATTATTAAAAAAAGTGACTGGTTGCAGTTCTTATAACTTATTTACATAAATCTATAAAAACTGGAATTTGGCTTCCCGGTTGGAAATAAATAAAAATACGTGTTTCACTCTTTTTGGTAATTCAACCACTGAGGGGTGGGGGGGGGGGGGGGGGTAAAATACGGGATGGAAGTTTTCATTTTAATATTAAGCAAGCGTTTTTCAGGCTAAATCTATGAAAATTTGCATTTGGTTTATTTGCCTTGGATGTTGGACTCTAGCTACCAGAATCCCTTTCTGGTCATGCATTTGTAAAATTACTATGGTACTATGGTATCAATTAGCGTGAAAAGGTTAGAAGGTTTTGCAACATAAAAATTCGGTTACAGAAAAACAAAAATACAAAAATTTATTGAGATCACAGAGTGTACGTTAGCGAAGCAGCGGGCAATGAGCTGGTATTGAGGTAATTGTTTTTGTTGTCTCCCGCGGCAGGGCGGCGTCCCAAGCCGGTGTGCATGCCGCTGCCGGGCGGCGTGTCGCGCTTCTGCGGCCGCGTGTACGGCGTACAGCGCGACGGGGACCAGCAGTTCCGCGCCTGCCTCGGCCTGGAGCTGCGCACGCTGGAGGACCTGGAGGCGGCCGTGCGCGTCTCCTGCTTCCGCTTCGCGCAGCAGGGCCTCTCGCTGGAGCCCGCGCCGCCACTGCCGCCGCTCCAGCAGGACAACGACGACGACGACGACGACGATGACGACGACGACGACGACGACGACTACGCACTGGACGACGATGACGACGACGACGACGACATAGCGCTCGACGACGACGACGACGACGACGACGATGACGATGACGATGACGACGACGCTTCTGAGAACGACGTATCCCCCGACTACACAGGTTTCAGCGTCTTAGGCGACGACCTCCTCGGACTGTTCGCCGGCGGCGGAAGCGGAGGCCCCAGCAAGAAGAAGCCCGCTCCAGTCAACACTGCCGCCGCCCCCGGCAAGAACAAGAGGAAGCCAGTAGCGGCGCCTGCCCGGCCCACAAAGACGGCAACGACACCCAGACCCGTACGCAAGGGCGCCGCCTCCTCCACGATTTCGCCACCGAAGGCGACGTCCGCGGCGCCTGCCAAACCGGTCAAAGCCACCAGACCGAAGCCACCCAAGTCCAGACCGGCCGTTCCGAAGCGCCCGGCGACCCGCCGCAACACTACCGCGTCTACGACACCGCGGGCGAAGCCGACGAGACCGTCGACTACTCCGCTACCTCCCACACCGTCCACTGCCGCACAGAAGGTGGTGACGTGGTCGAGCGTAGCAGGAACGGGCAACGACCAGATGACGTCGTCGACCGCGGCGGCAGACAACGTCGCGGAGGAGGCGGAAGCTGTTACGTCGACCGTCACCAGTATCAGCGTGGTGGAAGTCGTGACCAGCGCCCCGACGCAGATTAACTCAGCTGGGAAAAGGCCGGCGCCGGAGAAACCGGCAACGGCTGCAGCAGCACCCCCCAAGGATCCTACCACCCACGAAACTGTCGAAGCGTCACCCGCGACAGAGAGCTCGGAGGAAGACGTGGAAGAAGAAGAAGAAGAGGAAGAGGAAGAGGCTGCCGAATCTTCTGACACACCAGACGAACAGGATGAAGAGTATGATGATGATGATGACGATGATGACGAAGAGGATGACGAGGAAAAGGATGAAGAGGTTGCAGAAGAAGGAAGTGAAGAACAGCAAGAAGGGGATGATAGTGGAGATGATAAGAATGAAGAAGAAGAAGAGGAGGAGGAGAAAAATGAAGTGACGACACAGCCGCCAGCATACTCGAAGCCTGCGGATCCTCTAGGAGAGGCCAGTTCTGAAATGGAAGCCGTTGGGGATGATAAACAAGGAGGAACAGCCAGTGCAGAGACGACTGTGTTCCCAGATTCGGAGGAAACGTGGAACACAACTGACAATCCCGCTGAAGATCTTATGATGATCGACAGAAATGTGCACCAAGGAGGTAACAAGAAGAAGCAGCCGACAGACAGTAGCAATAGCGTACCTGACGGAGAGGATGACGACGAGGAGGCCGAAGACGATGACGATGACGAAGACGACGATGACAATGACGATGACGAAGACGAGTTGAGCGACAGTGGCGAGGACCTGGACGACGAAGACGACGACTACGGACTGCGGGTGGAGGACAGCGACGAGGAGCAAGGTGCGGACGACGAAGACGACGACGAACTGAGGGGCAGCAAAGTGTCCCCAGTCCCGGCGCTGAGGAGTGGCCGCACTCACCGGCGCATGCGCCTCAGGCGGTGACCCGGCTAAGACGCGGCTAGCAGTCGGACCTGTTTCTTCGCTCTGGGGCATCGGGAAGTGCGTCTCACGTGCTGACTGCACTGCTCTACTGACATACTCTGGACTCCGGTGACCTCATTTCTTCGATGCTCTGAATGAGTACTGATAGAACCAGCTGACGGTTTCGAAATAAATACCCCTGGATTTTTGCAGTTTATCCATTTACACGATGACCTAACACTCGATTCATTAAACCTCTCATTCGTTATCTTATCACAGATGCCAAAGATTAGGACTGTTTGTCTGGCCAATCCAGACACTTAGATCTATTATTTTCTAATCTTTTTGAGCCGTACACAGATGCCTTTATTCAGTCAAGTCAGAAAGGGATATTGGTGATGGTGATAATGGTGTTACGGGAAATATTACGTTACGCTTTGTCTTTGACTTCTGGTGTAATGGACTGTAACGAACAATTTCACTTCACACGTTCTCAGTCCTTCAAACACATGATCTTATGTTACTAAGGCCAACTGCATTTCATCAGTCACAAGTAACAAGGATTCCTGCTGACTTTTTCCTGTTTTTCAGACACGAGAAGTGTCCACATTTTGGAAAACATTCCAAGTGTAACCACTCAAGCGTAACCATTCTTTATTTTTTCCTACCATAACAGAGTTTTCGACTCAGTGTGCACTTTTCCAAAAAACACTTGAGTTTTAAATTTAAGGTTTCTGTTGTTCTGGAAAGTCAAAATAGTATTACGTATGTAATATGTTATTTATTTATTTATTTACATATTTATTTATTTATTTACTTATTGTACTTGAATATTTATTAAATGCATTATTAAACGAGTGTGGAGCCTTAAATAAACTCGTGTTATAAAATTAAAGAAAAAACATAATGAATTTCTTTATCAGAGTCTTTAAACTTTACTTTCAACTCGATTTGATCAGTGTAACACCGACTAGAGACTGTGGCGATTCTTTTTCCTATCTCTTAGTGAATTGTTTAAGACTACTGACTAAGTTCAGAGAAAACACATTACACGATGACAAGATCTTGCTGGTGGAACCGCAAACAACGTGAAGAAACAAACCTCAGACTTACGGGAAAATTTTGAATAAGGAATTAACAAAGCACAAGATCTACTTCTTCCTGGTATGTCTAAAATATTTATATCATTATATATTAATACTTTATTATATGAGATCCAGTTCTATGTTGTAAAGAAAGGAAGAACGTCTAGTCGACATTATGAGAGACACAACATAAAGCCAATGGGAGAAGAATATCGGTAGAAATAGTGGCACTGTTTATGCTTCGCCTGACGTTATTTAGCAAACAATGGACAAAATAAATCGCAATGATCGAGCAAGTATTTTAATCCCAGTAATATAACATACGAAATTAGCAAAATGGCCACTGAAACAGTGTGTTCTGTAGCACTTCGGAGGTTAATACACAGCACGTATCCACATTAACTTTTCCTGAATAGAAAATCTAGAAACTCAAATACACCGTAAGACAAAAAAGAAAAAGAAAACTCACGATGCATTTCTACTTTCTTCCAATTATTGGACACGATTTATGTTCGAGGGATCTACGATAGGTTATAGTTAAAAGAGCGGCTAACTCAGCTGAAAATTTAGTATGTTCAGATTCATTTAGAGAAATTTTTGGACTGTTATAATTTTCACAAAAGTTAGTGGATCTTTCTTTTCAATCGAGTATGGAGTTCGATATTCATATGAGGGAGGAATCAATTTTCTTTAAAGAAATTTCTGTCACTTGATTGTTAACTCTTCTTTTATTTACACAATTATGATTTGACTTTATATCCACTCTCAAATGCATGCTGAATTTTGAAATATATCTGACCTGTCTGTGACTTATCATCGTCGAAAAGTCATATTTCTCGTCTTATAGACCAATTGTTGTGTTAAAGGATAAGAGTACATATCGAAGACACATAATATGGCTGACATGGTGCGCAGTTATTAACACACAGTATGACGTATTCAACAGCTAACATATTCCTGCGACCTACATTCGTCACTTCAGTTCACAACACACAAGCTTGGCACCTATGGAGATCCTGATCATCCAGCAAAGGCTGTACAGTATGAGAGAGGTCCTAAGCTTGAAAAATATTAGTTATTTCAAACTTCCAGACTTGAACTTCCAGACCTGTGAATTCTATTCCACTTGGAGATTCCCGTGTGATTGTATATTCTCTGGATTCTGCCATGTGTACCACGGATGTAGATGTAGAATTTTTGGTAACGTAGCTTAGTAATATCCATCCAGAGGCGCATGAAAGAATCTTTGTTGACAACATGCGCAGTCTCCGAAGTCGCGTGTCCAAGGTAGGGCTTCAAGATTTTCCCGACAATGACCAGCAGTTTTTGAATGTCTTTACATGGCAAGTACAAACAGATCTCAGTCAAACATTTCATTCATTTTGTGCACGCAATTCATACCCATACGAACTGTTTGCAGTGGATCCCTGGAAGGAACTTGTTTTATATGCCTGAAGAGTTAAATACAATGGCATTTCGTTTACTTGCGTCTGTATCACATTTCAGATGTTGCTGTTTTTTTGACATCGTAAAAGAATGGGTGGCCACCGCTGTTTTTCAGGTTCTGTACGCCACTTGACGATATTACCGAATCTGTACTTTAACAAATTATGGTAGGATGTCATTGCGAAATGGCTTCCTAGCAAGTCAAAGTGTAAGCGTTCTAGAAATATGGAATTTAGAACTATTACACGAGAAACTAAAATTACACAAGGAACTAAAATATTCTCAGTTTTTCTCATCGCGACTGATTAATAGTGCGCTTCCGGGAGTTCTGCCGAGCTGTTGATTCCAATTATGTGTATAATATTTTGATGACCGGCCCAGCCGACATACTGTTTCTTCATAGGTACTACTAAATTACAGTTTCTTGTTGTACCTATTTTAGGCTAAGTACAATGGTTTAGAGATCTGTGTAAGCTAATGATTCAGATTGTCGTAATTATATAAATGAAAGAGCAGGTGGTACTTACATATGAGAAATAACTTTTCCTACTCAAAAATATTTCGATTCGCATCCATAGCAACAACAATGACTCGCAGTCGTTATTATTAATTAATAAACGTGTAAATACGGAGCAGGTAGATGTGATATTAAAGCTCTGGTCTTAACGCGAATTGTAAACAAATAGCTTTATACTAAAGCCACGTCACAATTCCAGTCGGAGATTGGCAAAATGCGCAAAACATTAACATAGCTCCATAGATATTCCTATTCTAGGTTACGATATTGCAGTGCACACGGAAGTAGTGCCATTGAAGCAGACGTCCGCCATGTAAGTTACCCCAAACAATAGTTTCTGGCGTAAGTGTTTTGATTTAAAAAATTCCAACTTGCGTTTTTTACGGGTGTTTTAGACATTCTGATTATAGTCTAAAGCGTAAAAGAAACAAATTTCGTTTGTAAGTGGACTCATTGAAGTAGTAATTTCTTTTACGTGCATGAATTTTGGGTGTGTTGTTTACTTCTACTGTCGTGGTTCTCTTTCTGTAATTTGAGGTTAGATTTCCGATAAGTTCAATTCGAAAAGCTCTCTGCGTGAACGCTGTGAGAAGGAAAGATCAGAAACTGACCAAACATTGGGAAACATATTCTCAGCATTTTTGGTAGGAGCACATAGACAGAACATCATTTCGTCAGTCCGTATGAAGAAAACGCTGGAATACGAAAGCGGCCTTTTCATATCGCATACTTCTGTTGTTAGTTATTCGCAACATACAACAAAAAGAAAGTTGTACTAACGAGAGGAAATGCGTCGTATTATGGGATCAAATATGCATTTAAGCCTAGAAAAACGCTGTGTTATTCGTGAAAGCTATGTAATGTTTTCTATTTAAGACAACTGTTACGTGCACACCATATAAATTAAGAATAACAGTAGTCTGCTAATATTTTGGGGTATCTAACATGGCGGCGCCGGCTTCAAAGCAACGTTCAGGGTAAGTCTGTAGCACCATCTCCTCCTTTTATACCTTCACTACAGCGCAGCTCTCTACAAGTAGTATACTCTTTCTCCGTTACAAACACAGAGTAGGAACACCTGTGTATTGCTCAGGTCGCTGTGATGTAACAAAATAAAAGTGATGTCGTTACTCAATGGAAAAGTTGGAATTTGAGATTTCGTTTACTGTTTGATCAATCACAGTTGGCGTAAGAATCATGGATTGACCATTGTCATAAGATATTGCATTATGAAATGAGAGTAGTATTTACTAGCAGTTTCGCGTGCCTTGAAGCAGTCACAGCTATTGATTACGAAATTGCATTATCGTCTTTCTAATTACTTCATGATCGTTGATACGATCATACACGGTTGTGAAGTTACTGTTACGACAAAACAGTTTCCTAAGGGACCAGAAAGTTCTTAAGGGCGCAAAAACAACTGTAACATCACACAAAAGGGGAATTCAATATTAAAGCTGATGCAAGAAGACGATAAAAGAGTTTTTTTAATGTAACACGCACATTGGACTGCTGATCTTGGTATCTGTAATATCTATAATTAAAATGAAATTAATACTGAGGAGATGATAGGAATGAGCACTGCTAAATGATTCAGTATTCCCAGAACAAATATTTATTATAACTAAAACATATATCGAACCTTAAGCTTAGTACAACAATGACAGTAGGTTTTTATGTCCGTTTCATGTCCATTGAACGCTCTTTTGTATAGCCATTGTCCTTTTGAGTCACCCGTGCGTCGTCACGATACGTTATAACAGTTCTTCTTTTTACACTTCACTCAGACGGAACACTTTTTAATTTAGTAAAAATTACATCAGACTGCCACAAATCTGCATCCGTATTACTTAAGAAAAACAGTACAAGTGTTTAGTAGCGCTCAAGGCTTCATTTGTTCTCCAGTGAACAAAATAGTGAAGGATCGCATATCGACCCGTATCCTTCTGTTTATATTGCCGCCCAAAGACGACGAATTGCATTATTTAGGAAATTCCACCGTCGCTAATGCGACGCCTTATTATACATTAATCATTCTTTATAAACAAGTATTCGCCTTCTGGCTGAAAGTGTTAACTATGTGCTGTTTTAATGATGCCTAAAATAGCGAATATCACATAGCCGACACCAAACTGAGTTTGTTATGTAACCGTCGGATAACAGGGTTTACATTTTCTATTAAGACTGATACTTCAATATACACGTATTTGCTTTGTTTCTACATATTTATTTAATGGTTCCGGTAAGAGCGATGGTCATTAATTTTTGCTGTTGCAAAACGGATGAAAATTCAAAAATTTCAAAGAAGAAAAAGTTACTTTACATAGGTAAGTGTCACAAAGATCTAATTACGATTATCACAGTAGTAAGAAGCGCTTCATATGTTGAAAAATATCGAGACGTAGAGTAATAACGAATTAATACCAGAGGGCTAATTTAAGTGACTGAGTGGTCATATATTTACAAGCGTTATATGTTTTGCTAGTGTGATAGTGAGAGCAACTATAAAATCTAGCACACTGGGTGCTCTTGGAGGAAATCCATGAATTCGTTGCAGGTACAAATCTCACAGGATGTGGTACCCACCGTCATGACTCCATGAGATGGAAATCGATTCCCTGCCACTGGCTGCGAGAAAATGTTGGAGCTCACCCACCATTACAAAACAAGCTCGCAATCTTCAGTGATGAGTCCCGCTTTGAACCGAGCCCCGATGACCAGCAAAGACGTGTCCGGAGACACCCTGGAGAGCGGTTGGGTACCAACTTGAATGTTGCTTGCCATACGGCTCGACAACAGAAATGATGACCCGGGGGGCGATTTCTGATCACAGCAGGAACCCTGTTGTTACCATACGCTGCACCCTTACAGCACAGCGGTACGTCGGCGATACTCTACGCACCGTTTTGTTGCCCTTGATGGCTAGCCATCCTGGGTCTACATTTCGGCAAGATAACGTCCTCCCGCACATAGCGAGAGTTTCTAGTGCTTGTCTTCGTGCTTCTCAAACCCTACGGTTGGCCAGCAATGTCACCGGATCTCTCCCAAATTTAGAATTTTTGGAGCAGTGCGGTCAGGATCCTTCAACCAGCATTGGATTTTGACGATTTAATGAGACACTTCGACAGAATTTGGCACGATATCCTCAGGACAACATCAGACACTATCAATCAATGTCAAGCCGAATAATCCAAGATGGTTTGCCATAGAGGGCAACAAAACGAGGCTTAGAATATCGTCGTGCTGTAACGGTGCTGAGGATGACAAATAAGGTGGTTCTGGCGTAAGAGCCAGAGGCGGACCAACTCGTTATTGAATTGCTCCATCTGTGAAGCTCTTTCTCTTGAATAAGTCATACAAATTTTTTCGGAAACTGTAATCATTTGTTTGTCTGTACAAGTACAGCACATCTGCCGATTCCGTTCCAATCGGATAATTTCTCCGTGTTTTTTTTTTTTTTTTTTTTTGTGTGTTACAACGTCAGAATCATACACAGACCTGTAAGGTGTGCCTGAATTGGTAATGCCTGCTATCAGGTTGTCGCTAATACGCAGAACTTTGAATCTCACTGATATCTGAGTAAATCGAAGTTAGTACGCTCGATTGCTTACAAACCAACTGAGGTGCGGCTTGTCGCATGAGCTATGATGCCAAGCACAAAACTAATTCATTTTAGTGAAACTGAAAGTAAATTACACATTATAAGTGTAACGTTGGTCACTGAACACAGGACTTCGATGAAATTATTCTCAAGATACTACCAATCCTACTAGAGTAGGAAAAGGGAGAGAAGGAAACATAGTAGGTGAATATGGATTAGGGCTAAGAAATGAAAGAGGAAGCTGCCTGGTAGAATTTTGCACAGAGCACAACTTAATCATAGCTAACACTTGGTTCAAGAATCATAAAAGAAGGTTGTATACATGGAAGAATGCTGGAGATACTAAAAGGTATCAGATAGATTATATAATCAGAGGTTTAGGAACCAGGTTTAAAAATGTAAGACATTTCCAGGGGCAGATGTGGACTCTGACCACAATCTATTGGTTATGAACTGTAGATTGAAACTGAAGAAACTGCAAAACAGTGGGAATTTTAGGAGATGGGACCTGGATAAACTGACTAAACCAGAGGTTGTACAGAGTTTCAGGGAGTGCATAAGGGAACAATTGACAGGAATGGGGGAAAGAAATACAGTAGAAGAAGAATGGGTAGCTCTGAGGGATGAAGTAGTGAAGGCAGCAGAGGATCAAGTAGGTAAAAAGACGAGGGCTAGTAGAAATCCTTTGGTAACAGAAGAAATATTGAATTTAATTGATGAAAGGAGAAAATATAAAAACGCAGTAAGTGAAGCAGGCAAAAAGGAATACAAACATCTCAAAAATGAGTCTGACAGGAAGTGCAAAATGGCTAAGCAGGGATGGCTAGAGAACAAATGTAAGGATGTAGAGGCTTATCTCACTAGGGGTAAGATAGATACTGCCTACAGGAAAATTAAAGAGACCTTTGGAGAAAAGAGAGCCACTTGTATGAATATCAAGAGCTCAGATGGAAACCCAGTTCTAAGCAAAGAAGGGAAAACACGAAGATGGAAGGAGTATATAGAGGGTCTATACAATGGCGATGTACTTGAGGAAAATATTATGTAAATTGAAGAGGAGGTAGATGAAGATGAAATGGGAGATACGATACTGCGTGAAGAGTTTGACAGAGCACTGAAAGACCTGAGTCGAAACAAGGCCCCGGGAGTAGACAACATTCCATTGGAACTACTGACGGCCTTGGGAGAGCCAGTCATGACAAAACTCTACCATCTGGTGAGCAAGATGTATGAGACAGGTGAAATACCCTCAGACTTCAAGAAGAATATAATAATTCCAATCCCAAAGAAAGCAGGTTGTGACAGATGTGATAATTACCGAACTATCAGTTTAATAAGACACTGCTGCAAGATACTAACGCGAATTCTTTACAGACGAATGGTAAAACTGGTAGAAGCCGACCTCGGGGAAGATCAGTTTGGATTCCGCAGAAAAGTTGGAACACGTGAGGCAATACTGACCTTACGACTTATCTTAGAAAATAGATTAAGGAAAGGCAAACTTACGTTTCTAGCATTTATAGACTTAGAGAAAGCTTTTGACAATGTTGACTGGAATACTCTCTTTCAAATTCTAAAGATGGCAGGGGTAAAATACAGGGAGCTAAAGGCTATTTACAATTTGTACAGAAACCAGATGGCAGTTATAAGAGTTGATGGACATCAAAGGGAAGCAGTAGTTGGGAAGGGATTGAGACAGGGTTTTAACCTCTCCCCGATGTTATTCAATCTGTATATTGAGCAAGCAGTGAAGGAAACAAAAGAAAAATTCGGAGTAGGTATTAAAATCCATGGAGAAGAAATAAAAACTTTGAGGTTCGCCGATGACATTGTAATTCTGTCAGAGACAGCAAAGGACTTGGAAGAGCAATTCAACGGAATGGACAGTGTCTTGAAAGGAGGATATAAGATGAACATCAACAAAAGCAAAACGAGGATAATGGAATGTAGTCAAATTAAGTCGGGTGATGCTGAGGGAATTAGATTAGGAAATGAGACACTTAAAGTAGTAAAGGAGTTTTGCTATTTGGGGAACAAAATATCTGATGATGGTCGAAGTAGAGAAGATATAAAATGTAGACTGGCAATGACAAGGAAAGCGTTTCTGAAGAAGAGAAATTTGTTAACATCGAGTGTAGATTTAAGTTTCAGGAAGTCGTTTCTGAAAGTATTTGTATGGAGTGTAGCCATGTATGGAAGTGAAACATGGACGATAAATAGTTCTGACGAGAAGAGAATAGAAGATTTTGAAATGTGGTGCTACAGAGGAGTGCTGAGGATTAGATGGGTGGATCACGTAACTAATGAGGAGGTATTGAATAGAATAGGGGAGAAGAGGAGTTTGTGGCACAACTTGACTAGAAGAAGGGACCGGTTGGTAGGACATGTTCTGAGGCATCAAGGGATCACAAATTTAGCATTGGAGGGCAGCGTGGTGGGTAAAAATCGTAGAGGGAGACCAAGAGATGAATACACTAAGCAGATTCAGAAGGATGTAGGTTGCAGTAAGTATTGGGAGATGAAGAAGCTTGCTCAGGATAGAGTAGCATGGAGAGCTGCATCAAACCAGTCTCAGGACTGAAGACAACAACAACAACAACAACAACTACTACCAACCAGACACTCAATTTCTCTATTATTTTTCGAACAACAAATAATATTTTGCGCATTAGGTTTTGGACCTAAATATCGGTGGTGCAGTGCCATTTTTTTCTTATCTGAGCGTCGACACAGATACTGATGGCTCGGCGTCAAGAATGCGAGATTTTTATCTAATAATGTGTGGAATTCTAGATTTTCTCGCAGCCCGTGGTAGCGATTTGATTTACATTTCGTGGGGTCATCTCGTTATACCCGCAACGAGTTCATGATCTTCTCCATCAGAATATTTAAAGTCTTTAATCACCACCCAGGGTGCTAGATTTTTGCAGTTGGGCTCACTAACACACTCCCGAATTTATATAAAGTTTTTAAATATACTGTATGACCGCTGAGTCACTTAAATTAGCGCTATGGTATTAATTCGTTATTACTCTCTGTCTCGATATTTTACAACATATGAGGCCTTCTTACTAGTGTGATAATCACAATTACGTCTTTGTGGCACATACCTATGAAAAGTTTCCTTCTTTGACATATTTGAATTTGCGTCCGTAATAAAAAAAATTATTGATCATAGTTGCTGTTACCGGTACTGCTAAATAAATATATAGAAACAAGGTAAATACGTTTCTGTTTAAGTTCCAATCTTACAATTGGCATAAAATTTAAACACTGTTACACGAAAGCTACGCAGTCTCAGTTGGATGTTTGGCGACATGAGCAGTACGCTATTGACACTCCATAGTGTACAGAGATGCACTGAGACGCGCAGAGTACATTTTGTGTTGTCAGCTTACATTGTCACCATGATCACGTGATCTCGGGACGTCTTAGGTTTGTTTGTAATGCGTCCTAGAAATTTTGAATGTCGTCATATCTCTAGAACAGACAGATTTCCTTTGCACGTACCGTGGATTTGACAGAGGCGTTTTGTAGACACAATAACAAATTGCATTTGATACCTGGAACAAACTGGGCTCTTAGTTTTGAAGAGCAAAATGTCACGAACCGTCACGTCAGCGTGTATTCGCAGTGTCCGTCACATCACGTGACGTCAATTCACTTAGACCAGTTGGGACCGGAAGTCAGGTTATGAGTCACAATCTCAAGTACAAAGAGTCAGAGTATATCATCGGAAGTCAGGAACTAACAACCGACAAAATATTTTTCGCCTTCATTAAAGCTGACTTTATCATTTTAAATGTCATATAATGGAAATTGCATCTTCAAGTTATGTTGTTATTTACATACATTACGGGCGTCAGCTCTAATGTGTTATTGCAAAACCTAAATAATTTTCCTCTTCCAGATATCTGACCTCGCTTGTGCAACGGCACTATGAAAAAACCGGCCAAGTCGTCATGGAACATTTACAATTTGGTACGAAACCAAATATAATAATAAAATAAAGATTACGAAGATACAAAAAGATGAACTCCACTATTATAACACGCGTGTGCGCCGTAAAATAGGTTACTTAACTATTTTCTCAGATGACGACACTGTCAAAACTTTCTTCCCCAGAAATCTTGACAAGCCATGACGTGAAGTGACAACTCGTTGACGACTCTAGTGAATTCCGCCATTTGAAATGTATTGTGGAATGTTTTGACGTGGTCTTAAACAAAACAGCGTCGTCCCGAGATTACGTGACAATTCCAGGTTAATGTTAACACGCGCAGAAGGCAAGGCTCATTTGACAGATATTTCTACTAATCTGTGGGTAGCTCCAAAGATATTCCTGCTGTAAGGTAACTGAGAAAGAATGTAATAAAACTAGAGAGGTGCGCTATCATGGAGGTGATAGCAATACAGAATTACGCTGTACGTTGCTTTGAAGCCGGCGCCGCCAAGTTAGATGCCCCAATACCTTAGCAGACTACCGTTTACGACTGCTTCCTGTTCTTAATTTCTGCGGCATGCACGCAACAGCTGTTTTAAATAGAAAATATTACAGTGCCTTCGTAAATAATATATCGTTAGCAAGACGTTTTTAGACGTTTTTCTGATCGTAAATACATATTTGATCTTGTAATAGGACGCACTTCGCGTTGTTAATGGAACTTCATTTTTGTTAGGCCTATAAGTTGTGGATTACTAAGAAGAGAAGTATGTGATGTGAAGAGGCTGCTTTCATAACCCATCATTTTCTTCCAATGGACTGATGGAACTAACATTCGGTCTACGTCCTCTTCCCGAAAATGCTGAGAATATATTTCGCAATTTTTGGTCAGTTTCCAAACCTCCCTACTCACAGCGTTCATACAAAGATCTTATCGAGTTGGACTCATTGGAAATCTGAATTCAGATTACTGAAAGATAGTCACTAGAGTAAAACTAGACAGTGCAACTAAAATCCATTTATATATAAGATATTGTAGCTTGAACAAGTCCACTTACGAATGAAATGTGATGCTTTTACCTGAGTGTCTTCAGAATTTTTATCAGTGTTTGTCGACAAATGTTCCATAATTGTAGTGAGTTCGTCATCTTGTTTTGTGATGATACTGAAACGCTGATTAATATTACGAAACATTTCTAGTTGTTGTATGCATGTATTGTGCTGAATTCCTTGTCCTTTTAACTGCACAATTTGGATAGTATCTAACTGTTCGATTCGGGACTCTCTTTTATTCATCTCAGACTTGACAGTTACATTCACTTCTTTTTTAATCTGATTTCATAGTTCCAAAAAGTTAACTACAAAGTTTTCAAGTATTTTCTTCTAGCCTCCTACCAATATTCTCATCTAATTTTTGCTCTACTTTTGTATAATCCTAACAGCACTTTCTACAAAGCTCATAGCAATATTGTCTTCCTGCGTTTGGAAATTCTCTTGCTGCTTTCTGAGATTCTTTTCCTTTGCTTTACCACTTTCTGTAATTTCTTGAATCATGTCAAGTATACTTTGCCTAATTCTCCAATTCCCAACTGCAGGATTACTATTTCGCGAAGAAAGGTTACATTCGTCCGTAAAATTGCGAGGGATCGCCCCTATCAAGTTCCGCATTACTACTGGATGGTGGTAAATTTACATTTTGGCATTAATGTCACAGTGGTAAGACCTGAGTCTTCGATCACTGAAATTGTATTGTGATATATAATGCCCTGCGAAATATTTTCGCCGACTGGAGTGGCCGAGCGATTCTAGGCGCTTCAGTCCGGAACCGCGCTGCTGCTATGGTCGCAGGTTCGAATCCTGCCTGGGGCATGGATGTGTGTGATGTCCTTAGGTTAGTTAGGTTTAAGTAGCTCTAAGTTCTAGGGGACTGATGACCTCAGATGTTAAGTCCCATAGTGCTCAGGGCCATTTGAATCATTTTTTTGAAAATATTGTAGCCAAAGCGACCGTTAAACATGATCGTAGCGAGTTACGAGTATTTAGCGAATTTTTATTCCATTTGTTGCAAACTGTCATGGGTGTTGGCGGTACTAAGTTATACATTCTAAACAAGCAAGTGAGAGACATAATTTGCAGGATACACGCTTATATCACTTCTATGCGGGTACAACTGTCACATGGAAGCGGCAAAAATGCAATCCTTGTCTGTTTCTCGACTTGCGCGAACCGCCACAGTTCGTGGATTGGACCATAGTACTGCTCACGGCTGTGACTTGATTTATATCTACTAGCTTCCCCGCTCTTTTCTCAATAATGCAACCTCTGGAAACCAGAGACTGTGTATCGCTCATGTATTCAGCATGCAAACATACACTCCTGGAAATTGAAATAAGAACACCGTGAATTCATTGTCCCAGGAAGGGGAAACTTTATTGACACATTCCTGGGGTCAGATACATCACATGATCACACTGACAGAACCACAGGCACATAGACACAGGCAACAGAGCATGCACAATGTCGGCACTAGTACAGTGTAAATCCACCTTTCGCAGCAATGCAGGCTGCTATTCTCCCATGGAGACGATCGTAGAGATGCTGGATGTAGTCCTGTGGAACGGTTTGCCATGCCATTTCCACCTGGCGCCTCAGTTGGACCAGCGTTCGTGCTGGACGTGCAGACCGCGTGAGACGACGCTTCATCCAGTCCCAAACATGCTCAATGGGGGACAGATCCGGAGATCTTGCTGGCCAGGGTAGTTGACTTACACCTTCTAGAGCACGTTGGGTGGCACGGGATACATGCGGACGTGCATTGTCCTGTTGGAACAGCAAGTTCCCTTGCCGGTCTAGGAATGGTAGAACGATGGGTTCAATGACGGTTTGGATGTACCGTGCACTATTCAGTGTCCCCTCGACGATCACCAGTGGTGTACGGCCAGTGTAGGAGATCGCTCCCCACACCATGATGCCGGATGTTGGCCCTGTGTGCCTCGGTCGTATGCAGTCCTGATTGTGGCGCTCACCTGCACGGCGCCAAACACGCATACGACCATCATTGGCACCAAGGCAGAAGCGACTCTCATCGCTGAAGACGACACGTCTCCATTCGTCCCTCTATTCACGCCTGTCGCGACACCACTGGAGGCGGGCTGCACGATGTTGGGGCGTGAGCGAAAGACGGCCTAACGGTGTGCGGGACCGTAGCCCAGCTTCATGGAGACGGTTGCGAATGGTCCTCGCCGATACCCCAGGAGCAACAGTGTCCCTAATTTGCTGGGAAGTGGCGGTGCGGTCCCCTGCGGCACTGCGTAGGATCCTACGGTCTTGGCGTGCATCCGTGCGTCGCTGCGGTCCGGTCCCAGGTCGACGGGCACGTGCACCTTCCGCCGACCACTGGCGACAACATCGATGTACTGTGGAGACCTCACGCCCCACGTGTTGAGCAATTCGGCGGTACGTCCACCCGGCCTCCCGCATGCCCACTATACGCCCTCGCTCAAAGTCCGTCAACTGCACATACGGTTCACGTCCACGCTGTCGCGGCATGCTACCAGTGTTAAAGACTGCGATGGAGCTCCGTATGCCACGGCAAACTGGCTGACACTGACGGCGGCGGTGCACAAATGCTGCGCAGCTAGCGCCATTCGACGGCCAACACCGCGGTTCCTGGTGTGTCCGCTGTGCCGTGCGTGTGATCATTGCTTGTACAGCCCTCTCGCAGTGTCCGGAGCAAGTATGGTGGGTCTGACACACCGGTGTCAATGTGTTCTTTTTTCCATTTCCAGGAGTGTATTTAAAGTGGCAATATTCCGGATAAAACGTGATTTTCATTATATTTTCATTCAAAGATGTATAAAGTGGTAATATACCTAACTAACTCTTATTTACTATCATTTCATTCAATGCGTAAAACTTTCAAGGGAACATCTCCCTGCACTATAACTAGCCACCTTCTGACGGCCTCTTCTATGTGGTTGGGTCAACTTTGTATTTTAAAACTGGAAACTCCATATTTATTGCATGCTTACTCAAGTCATTGTTTACCCTCGTCTTAGATGGCGCTATAAACGACAAATATCAATATCAGCCCCCAGGCTGTGGCTAAGCCACGTCTCCGCAATATCCTTTCTTTCAGGAGTGCTAGTTCTGCAAGGTTCGCAGGAGAGCTTCTGTAAAGTTTGGAAGGTGGGAGACGAGATACTGGCAGAAGTAAAGCTGTGAGTACCGGGCGTAAGTCGTGCTTCGGTAGCTCAGATGGTAGAGCACTTGCCCGCGAAAGGCAAAGGTCCCGAGTTCGAGTCTCGGTCGGGCACACAGTTTTAATCTGCCAGGAAGTTTAAATATCAATTACGCCTGTTTTTACAGTTACGAAATGACGTATTTATTCTCCATTTCATTTACCTTCGTCTTCTGACGGTTGATATTTGTGTTTTAAATTTACTTTGGTGTAGCAAATTTGATTATACAGTACAAAATCGTTAGCCATTGCAATGTTAGGTTACAAACTACGTTTAGCGTGATTCAGGAACATCGGCGTGTATCTAAAAGTTTTCTGTTCGCAGCAGGATGCTTGATTTCGGTTAATCCCCTTGCCTCTCAACATTTGGGTGCTTGGTGTCGGTGAGTATCCATGGGGGTGTCACTATCACTTGATGTATATTTCACCTTTTTACAATGTCTGTGGTTTGTATTGCGCAGGTAAACGTGAAGCAACCAGTGCGGGAGCTATGGCGGGTTAGGATAAAATCACACATTGAAATGAGTCAATCTGATGGCATTGTTCGAGGGCGGCCACCGAAAGCAAACATTCCGATGGTTTGGGGACTCACCACAATCAACCTGGAAGGGAACGGAAAACTATGTTACCAAATAAGTGGCTTACTGGGCAGAAATGTGAATGTCTATTCATAGGGTAAGGTGGGACAATTTCGATATAGGCACGGTTCCGATCAACATAACGTTTCGTCCGTTTTTCAGTTTCATAGTGTTGGTAATACCTGCCTTCGTATGGCGTTGCAATACGGAAGGTTTCTGCAGCTCCTCCTGTCTTTTCCCTCAATACATCAGTTTATGCTGCAGAGACATGAATTTTTTATTGTTGAGAGGTAAGTGAAGTTACTTAGTTTTATGCGGTCTTATAAACTGAATAGTTTCCATGTGCTTGTAAATTCTACATTAGTCAGTTTAGAGGCTTGTTTTCCATTCCAGTTCCCGTGTGTTCTGAAGCATCAATAGAGAAAGACTGTGTGACATGTGCTGCCATCTCTTGGCACAATTCAGTACCATTTTTTCATAACTTCAGTCTCGTCAGTAGTACATTTTCGATCAGAAAAAAAGATACAATTTCAGTAGCTTCAGCTTTACTGTATGGCTGAATGATGGTGGCGTCCTCTTGGGTAAAATATTCAGGAGGTAAGAGTCCCCCATTCGGATCTCCCGGAGGGGCTAGTCAGGAGGACATCGTTATCAGGAGAAACAAAACTGGCGTTCTAAGATTGGAGCGTGGAGTGTCAGATCCCTTAATCGGAAAGGTAGGTTAGAAAATTTAAAAAGGGAAATGGTTTGGGTAAAGTTAGATATAGTGGGAATTAGTGAAGTACGGTGACATGAGGAACAGGACTTCTGGTAGGGTGAATACAGGGTGATAAATACAAAATCAAATACGGGTATTAAGAGTAGATTTAATAACGCGCAAAAAAATAGGAGCGCGGATAAGCTTCTACAGACAGCATAGTGGACGCATTATTGTATTTATTTATTTGTGTAGCGTACGGTATTACATATGAACAGCAACACACATTATTGTAGTCAATATAGACACGAAGTCCATGCCTACCGCAGTTCTTCAAGTTTATATGCTAACTAGCCCCGCAGATGAAGCAGAGACTGAAGATTTATATAATGAGATAAAAGAAATTACTCAAATAGTTAAGGGAGGCAAAAATTTAATAGTTATGAGGGCTGGAATTCGACAGTAGGAAAAGGAAGTGAAGGAAAAGTAGTAGGTGAATATGGACTGAGGATAAGGAATGAAAGAGGAAGCCCCCTGGTAGAATTTTGCACAGTGTGTTGAATCCTGCCTTGACGTCAAGGGGTCTAGGAAGCCTGCCTTCTCGTATCGCTAGACAACATTCAAACAAATCGTATTAATGACTTTTATTACGAAATGAAAAATGACAATACTTTGACAATAACACTGAAGTATCGCAAACAAAGGGCGACATGCAAATAAGAAACTCTTCAGTATATACAATTCCTAAGTCGCTGGTCTCGAAGTGCGTAATCTTGATGCTGTTGTATAAGTGCAGCGCGGCCAGTCGGCGCGGCGCTTTTGTCCTCTTGACTGAGAGGTCACCGCCGTAGCATTGTCGTCCTGGAGAGGGGTCGGTCAGCGTACAATTAATTGGCTCACGTCTTCTTCACAGCCGCCTCTGCTGTGTCGTTTCCGACTGGCGTGTCGGCGCTTGACTTAACGCCGTAACACACAGCATAACTTAATCATCGCTAACACTTGGTTTAAGAATTATGAAAGGAGGTTATATACTTGGAAAAGGCCTGGAGACATCGGAAGGTTTCAGATCGCTTATACACTGAAGCGCCAAAGAATCTGGTATAGGCATGCGTACTCAAATACAAAGATATGTAAAGAGTCAGAATACGGCGCTGCGATCGGCAACGCCTAATTAAGACAACAAATGTCTGGCGCAGTTGTTAGATCGGTTACTGCTGCTACAATGGCAGGCTATCAAGATTAAAGTGAGTTTCAAGGTAGTGCTATAGTCGGCGCACGAGCTATGGAGCAGCATCTCCGAGGAGTGATGAAATGGAGAGTTTTCCCTTACGATCATTTTACGAGTGTACCGTGAATATCAGGTATCCGGTAAACATAAACCTCCGACATCGCCGCTTTCGCAAAAAGATCCTGCAAGAATGGGACCAACGACGACTTAAGAGAATCGTTCAAAGTGACAGAAGTGCAACTCTTTCGCAAATTGGTGCAAATATAAATGCTGGACCATCAACAAGTGTCAGCATGTGAACCATTCAATGAAACAACATCGATGTGTGCTTTCGAAGCCGAAGGCCCACTCGAGTAGCCTTGATGACAGCATGACACAAAGCTTTACGCCCCGTCTGGGCACGTCAACACCGACATTGGACTTTTGATGGCTGTAAACATGTTCATGGTTGGATGAGTCTCGTTTCAGATTATATCGAGAGGATGAATGTGCATGGTACGGAGACAGACTCATGAATCTATGGCCCCTGCATGTCAGCATGGGACTGTCTAAGCTAGTGGAGGCTCTGTAACGGTGTGGGGCGTGTACAGTTGGAGTGGTATGGAACTCCTCATACATCTAGATACGACTCTGACAGGCGACACATATGTAAGCATCTTGTCTGATCACCTGGATCCATTCATGTCCATTGTGTATTCTGACGGACTTGTATAATTCCAGCAGGACCATGCGACATCCCACACGTCCAGAATTTTTACAGAGTGGCTCCAGAAACACTCTTTCGAGTTTAGCTAATTCCGCTGGCTATCAAACATCACAGACATGAACATTATTGAGCATATTAGGGATGCCTCATAACGTGCTGTTCAGAAGAGATCTCCACCCCCTTGTATTCTTACGTATTTATGGACAGCCCTGCAGGATTCATGGTGTCAGTTCCCTCCAGCACTACTTCAGACATTAGCCGAGTAAATACCACATCATGTTGCGGCACTACTGCGTGGTCACGGGAGCCCTACACGATGTTAGGCAGGTGTACCATTTTATTTGGCTCTTTGTTTACAATTGTAAGACAGAGATGTGTCAATCCAACATTATTTATGTATCAATAAATATTTTCTAGCTTTGTTTACTAAGTCATTGGACATGCTAGATTTAATAAAATCTGGATGTAATTTCAGGTCATTAACTAACCCCCCCCCCATGAGCTATGGAGTTGTCGTTGGTGGCGAGGCTTGCGTGCCTCAGCGATACAGATAGCCATACCGTAGGTGCAACCGCAAAGGAGGGGTACCTGTTGAGAGGCCAGACAAACGTATGGTTCCTGAAAAGGGGCAGCAGCCTTGTAATTAGTTGCAGGGGCAACAGTCTGGATGATTGACCGATCTGGCCTTGTAACATCAACCAAAACGACGTTGCTGTGCTGGTACTGTGAACAGTTGAAAGCAATGGGAAATTACAGCTATAATTTTTCCTGAGGGCATGCAGCTCTACTATATGGTTAACTGATGATAGCATCCTGTTGGAGTAAAACATTCTGGAGATAAAACAATCCCCCATTCGGATATCCGGGTGGGTGCTACTCAGGAGGATGTTGTTATCAGAAGACACAAAACTGGCATTCCACAGATTGGAGAGTGGAATGTCAGATCCCTTAATCGGGCAGGTAGATTAGAAAATTTAAACAGGGAACTGAAAAGGTTGAAACTAGATATAATGGGACTTAATGAAGTTCGGTGGCAGGAGGAACAGGACTTACGGTCAGGTGAGTACAGGGCTATAAATACAAAATCAAATAGCGGTAATGTAGGAGTAGGTTTAATAACGAATAAAAAAATAGGAACTCGATTAAGCCACTACGAGCAGCGTATTGAACGCATTATTGTAACTAAGATAGACACGAAGCCCACACCTACCACAGTAGTACAAGTTGATATGCCAATTAGTTCCCCAGACGAGGAGGAACGTATGACGAGATAAAAGAAATTATTCAGATAGTTAAAGGAGACGAAAATTTTATAGTCATGGGGGACTGGAAGTCGATAGTACGAAAAGGAAGTGAGGGAAAAGTAGTAGGTGAATAAGGACTGACTGGGGTAAAGTAACGAAAGAGGAAGTCGTCTGGTAGGATTTTGCACACAGCAAAATTTAATCATAGTTAATGCGTTACTTAAGAATCATGAAAGAAGGCTGTATTTGTGGAAGAGACGTAGAGACACCGGAATATTTCAAATTTGGTTCTGAAGAGTAGATTAAAACTGATAAACTGCAGAAAGGTACGAATTTAAGGAGATGGAGCCCGCATAAATTGAAATAACCACAGGTTGCAGAGAGTTTCAGAGGAAGCATTAGGGAACGATTCAGAAGATCAAGGGAAAAGAATACAGTAGAAGAAGAATGGGTAGCTTTGAGAGACGAAATAATGAAGACAGCAGAGGATCAAGTATGTAAACAGACGAGGGCTAGTACAAATCCTTGGGTAACACAAGAATATCGAATTTAACTGATGAAAGGAGAAAATACAAAAATGCAATAAATGGAGCAGGCGAAAGAGAATATAAACGTCTCAAAATGTGAACGACAGTAAGTGCAAAACGGCAGGCGGGAATGGGTAGAGGACAAATGTAAGGATGTAGAAGCGTATATCACTAGGGGTAAGATAGATGCCACCTACAGAAAAATTAAACAGACCTTCGGAGAAAAGAGAAGCACCTGTGTGATTATCAAGAGAAAATGGTAAATCAGTCCTAAGCAAAGAAAGGAAAGCCGAAAGGTGGAAGGAGGGTTAACGCAAGGCCGAAGTACTTGAGGACAATATTATGGAAATGGAAGAGGACGTAGATGGAGATAACATGGGAGATATGAAACTGAATTTGACAGAGCACTGGAAGACAAGTAGAAACAAGGCCCTGGGAGTAGACAACATTCCGTTGATAGGCTAGGGGGAGCCAGCCATGACCAAACTCCTCCATCTGGTGAGCAAGAAGTATGAGACAGGCGAAATACTCTCAGACTTCAAGAAGAATATAATAATCCCGATTCTAAAGAAAGCAGATGCTCACGGGTGTGAAAATGACCGAACTATAAGTTGAATAAGTCACGGTTGCAAAATACTAACATAAATTGGGAAAATTAGTAGAAGCTGACCTCAGAGAAGATCAGTTTGGGTTCCATAGGAATGTAGGAACACGTGAGGGAATACTGACCTACGATTTACCTTAGAAGCTTGTTTAAGGAAAGGCAAACCTATGTTTCTAGCATTTTTAGACTTAGGGAAAGCTTTTGACAGTGTTGACTGGAATACTCTGCTTCAAATTCTGAAGGTGGCAGGGGTAAAATGCAAGGGCTATTTGCAATTTGTACAGAAACCGGAAGACAGTTATAAGAGACATGCTACGGAAGAAACGATTGAGAAGGGAGTGAGACTGGGTTGTAGCCTATCCCCAGTGTTATTAAATCTGTCCCTTGAACAAGGAATAAAGGAAACTAAAGAAAAATTTGAAGTACGAATTAAAATCCAGGGAGAAGAAACAAAAACTTGGTATTTGCCGATGGCACTGTAATTCTGTCAGAGACAGCAAAGGACTTGGAAGAGCAGTTGAACAGAATGGACAGTTTCTTGAAAGTCGGGTATGAGATGAACATCAACAAAAGCAAAACGAGGATAATGGAATGCAGTCGAATTAAATCAGGTGATGCTGAGGGAATAAGATTAGGAAATGAAACACTTAAAGTAGTAGACGAATTTTCCTACTTGGGGAGCAAAATAACGGCTGATGGCCGAAGTAGAGAGGATATAACATGTACACACTGGCAATGGCATGGGAAGCGTTTTTGAAGAAGAGAAATTTGTCAACATCCAGTATAAATTTGTCAGGAAGTCTTTTCTGAAAGTATTTATGTGGAGGGTAGCCATATAAGTAAGTGAAAAACGGACGATAAACAGTTTAGACAAGAAGAGAATAGGAGCTTTTGAAACGTCATGTTAGAGAAGAATGCTGAATATTAGATGAGTAGATCACGTAACTAATGAGAAGCTAGTGAAAAGAATTGAGGAGAAGAGGAATTTGAGGCACAACTTGACTAGAAGAAGGGACCGGTTGGTAGAACACATTCTAAGGCATCAAGAGATCACCAATTTAGTAATGGGGGGAAGCGTGGAGGGTAAAAATCGTAAACGTAGACCAAGAGATGAATGCACTAAACGGATTCAGGAGAATGTAGGTTGCAGTAGTTGCTCGGAGATAAAGAGCCTTGCAAAGGATAGAGCAGCAACAACGACAAAGTTCAATTTCGATCACTGCAGTTGTTTAGTTTAGTCCCTCCAGACCTGTTACCGTAGACACATTACAGACAACTACTAAAAATAATTTCTGTATATTTATACATATTTTGTCTGGCGAGCTTTTGAAGCAAACCCTTATTTTTTTCCCTTCAATGCCCTGGAAACGACCAGAAAAGAAAATCTACAATAATGGAGTCCAACTGCTTTACATGAGGCGATAAAAAGTGTAATGGATGGACATTCGAGCCTTCGAGCTGCATGAGAATTATACAACATTCCTTTCAGCACTCTGCATTGTAACGTACAAATTAAAAAGAAACTGCAGCTGGATTATCTTCTACTGCAGAAAACAGAATTGGTCGTCCAACGGTGCTCAATTCTGCAATGGAAAATTCTGTCGTTCAGAAAACTTTATTTCTAGAACAGTGAGGATTGGGTCTGTTGCCACTCAAGTTAAGAAAAGCTGCATTTCTGTTGGCTGAGAAAAATAATATGAAATGAGCATGGAACGAAGAAGGCACGTTTGCTGGAATCGATCGGTTTACAGCATTTATGAAGAGACGCACCATCCTTAGCCTGCGAAAACCTGAAGGTTTTTCACAAGCCAGAACTGAAGGCTTAAATAAAGCAGAAGTACGAGGGGCGTTTGAAAAATCCGTGCAAAAATAAAAACTACTTACGTGTTTGAGGTAAACATTTTTATTTTTCGACATAGTCTCCTTTTAGAGTTACACACTTCGTCCAACACTGTTCTAATTTGTTGATCCCTTCCGAATAATAGGAATTGTCTAAGTCTGCAAAACAACTATTAGTTGCTGCAATCACCTCCTAGTTTGAATAAAATCTTTGTCCCGCCAGCTATTTCTTCTAATTGGGGAACAAATAGCAGTCCGAGAGAGCCAAGCCTGGAGAATAGGGGGGATGTGAAACGAGTTGGAATCCTATTTCCATTAATTTTGTGAACACAGCTGCTGAGGTGTGTGCTAGTGCATTGTCGTGATAGAAAAGGACGTTTTTGCGGTCCAATCTCCGGCGGTTTTCTTGCAGCTCGGTTTTCAAACGGTCCAATAACGATGAATAATATGCACCTGTAATAGTTTTACCCTTTTCCAGATAATCGATGAAGATTATCCCTTACGAATCCTAAAAGACAGTCGACATAACCTTTCCGGCCGAAGGAATGGTCTTCACCTTTTTTGGTGGAGACTCTCCCTTGGTAACCCATTGTTTAGATTATTGTTTGGTCTCAGGAGTATAGTAATGTACCCATGTTTCATCCACAGTGACGAAACGACGCCTAAAGTCTAGCAGATTCTTCCTGAACGGCTGCAAACCATTCTTGTAACACTTCACAAGTTTCCGTTTTTGGTCAAGTGTGAGCAATCGCGGAACCCATCTTGAGGATAGTTTTCTCATGTCCAAATGTTTATGCAAAATATCATGTACCCATTCATTCGAGATGCCCACAGCACTAGCAATCTCATGCACCTTAACTCTTCTGTCATCCATCACCATATCATGGATTTTATCAATGATTTATGGAGTCGTAACCTCCACAGGGCGTCCAGAACGTTCAGCATCACTTGCGCCCATATGGCCCCTCCGAAAATTTTGAAACCACTTATAAACTGTTCTAATTGGAGGTGCACAGTCACCGTAATGTTTATCAAGTTTCTCTTTAGTCTCCTGAGGCGTTTTGCCTTTCATAAAGTAATATTTAATCACCACACGAAAGTCTTTTTCGTCCATTTTTTGACAGTCACTCGACTTCCTTGATTAACACGAATGCCAAACACAAAGAAATAGACCAATATGGCTGAAACTTGGTGTGTGTTCTTTCCAAAGATGCACTAACTAAACATGACCTCGATACGCGTCGGTGGTGCCATCTCTCGGACTTTGCGCGGACTTTTCAAACACCCCTCATTAGTGAATATTTCCAGAATTTGGAAGAAATTTTAAAGGAATATGATTTGTTTGATGAAGTAGAGTGTATTTAAGATGTGGATGAGTCTGGCATACCTCTTAACAACAGACCCCAAAAGTAGTTAATCGTAACGGTAAGCGAGAAGTTATTTCACTAAGAAACGTGGAAATAGGACACAATGTGACTACCGCTGCACGCGTGATTGCATCTGGTACGTTTTTATCATCAATAGTAATTTTCAAAGGCGTGAGTAATACCAGAATTCTTGGCGAAGAGCGCATGGTTTTAAAAGATATAAGAGAAGAGCACGGCAAATCCGTAACACCAGCATCCAGTACAATTTCTCAGCACGATACTGGCAAGGACATTTTGCCAACACCAGAGGAAAGAGTGTCGTCTCGGAAATGGGAAACGCAAACATCAATTCTACTCATTTCAGATGAAAACCTGGAAAACCTCCGTAGAAAGAGAAATCTTTTTCAACTGGGAACAAGGAAAGAGATCACAAATGCAGCAAGACCAATAAACAGAAATGTAGATCTGTGAGTAATGATGAAAGATGTATTAAAAGCTTCAAATCAACAAGAATAATTGTGGATTTTGTTTCTTAAATTATTCTAGTGCGGAATCATTGGCAAAGGATGACTCGACTCGCTGCCAAAAATGTAATGTTTGGTACCACGCAGTTTGCATCGGTGCCAGAGGAAAAAAGCTATTCTTGTGTAGAAGATGTCAATGATCAGAATTTTACCAAGAAGTGATCACAATTGTATCTAATGCAGTATATTTTAGAACAATTTTACTCAGTTCTGTAACCTTTCCTTGCATTTAAACCAACACTTGTAATTGCGTAATATTTGTGTTACATATTCATTAAACATCAAAGAATAAGTGCCATAATTTAAATTACTTTTTTCCTCCATATGTTTCCAGTTACGATAGCATTTGTCCGAAATGATCAAAATTGCATCACATTACTCTATCAATTGCACCGTACAATCGCGTTTGGAACATCACTATCAATCATCAGAATACTTGATACTTGTCGGTTAGAGCGCCATCTACCACGAATGGAAAACAATGGTTTCAGTAAACATTACGTAGATTTTGTCGTAGAGTCCAACTATGCACTAAGAATGGGGCGGGGATTCCCATTTGAAAATGCAAAATGGACCTTGCCTACACAGGACGGGTTGTTAGGATGTAGCCAGTTGTAGCACAAACAAATGTTCTCTTTACTAATACTAACCCTTCACCTAGAACGTATTGTTCGTACGATGCGTCGTTTTCGAGATATTTAGTTGTTTCAAGGTCAAACGAACACACTGTGCATAAAAAGAAAGAAGAAAATTTTAATGTCTATGTTTTAGGTCTGAGAGCAAAGGGCTTTTGAGATTAATAAAAAAATATCGGATGATTATAATTAAAGTGCAGCAACTCATGAGGGTCCAATGCAGACTGTAATTATCGCATCGCAGCGAAACTTGATAGATACGCTAATGCGTTACTGTGGAGCCGATTTACGCTGGAAAAAATTAATTTCGGTTTTGGCCACCACTGCAAATCTAACGCTGTGAATGGAAGAAAGATGTAAGGAATTTTTTCCATATGTAATGAATTAGGAACGGGATGTCGGCAGGGAAGATCGAACAAGTGTGAAAGGCATACTACTGATTTTATTAGTAACCGTTCCTTACACAATTCATCCAATATGGGCACTGGAGACGTCGACGGGATATTGCATCTCTCCCTATAGCTTACCCCTACTTTTCTCAGAATTTCGAACATCTTGCACCATTTTACATTGTCGAACGCTTTTTCCAGGTCGACAAATCCTATGAACGTGTCTTGATTTTTCTTTAGACTTATTCAATTTTTAACCGCAACGTCAGAATTGCCTCTCTCGCGCCTTTACCTTTCCTAAAGCGAAACTGATCGTCATCTAGCGCATCCTGAATTTTCTTTTCCATTCTTCTGTATATTATTCTTATAAGCAACTTGGATGCATGAGCTGTTATGCTGATTGTGCGGTAATTCTCACACTTGTCAGCTCTGTCCGTCTTCGGAATTATGTGGATGATGTTTTTCGAAAGTCAGATGGTATGTCACCAGACTCATACATTCTATACACCAACGTGAATAGTCGTTTTGTTGCCACTTACCCCAATGATTTTAGAAATTCTGATGAAATGTTATCTATTCCTTCTGCCTTATTTTATCTCAAGTCCTGCAAAGCTCTGTTAAATTCTGATTCTAATACTGGATCCCCTATATCTTCTAAATCAACTCATGTTTCTTCTTCTATCATATCAGATAAATCTTCCCCCTCATAGTGGCTTTCAGTGTTTTCTTTCCACCAATCCGCTCTCTCCTTTTCGTTTAACAGTGGGATTCCCGTTGTACTCTTAATGTAAGCACCCTTGCTTTCAATGTCACTGCAGGTTGTTTTGACTTGCCTGTATGCAGAGTCTGTCCTTCCGACAATCATTTCTTTTTCGATGTCTTCACATTTTTCTTGCAGTCATTTTGTCTTAGCTTCCCTGCACTTCCTGTTTATTTAATTCCTCAGTGACTTGTACTTCTCTATTCCTGAGTTTCCTGGAACATTTTTGTACTTCCTCCTTTCATCGATCAACTGAAGTATTTCTTCTGTTATCCATGGTTTCTTCGCAGTTACCTTCTTTGTACCTATGTTTTCCTCCCCAAACTCTGTGATGGCCCTTTTTAGAGATGAGATATTCCTTATTGCTGTATCTGTAGCATTAGAGAACTTCAAGCATATCTCGTCATTCCTTAGCACTTCTGTATCCCACTTCTTTGCATATTGGTTTTCCTGACTAATGTCTTAGACTTGAGCTGACTCTTCATCACTGCTATATTGTGATCTGAGTCTATGTCTGCTCCAGGGTACAATCCAGTGTCTGATTTCGGCATCTCTGTCTGACCATGGCGTAATCTAACTGAAATCTTGCCGCATCACCCGATCTTTTCCAAGTATACCTCCTCCTCTCGTGATTCTTGAACAGAGTATTCGCTATTACTAGCCGAAACTTGTTACAGAACTCTATTAGTCTTCCTTCTCTCTCATTCCTTGCCCGAAGCCCATATTCTCCTGTAACCTTTTCTTCTGCTCCTTCCCTTACAACTGCATTCCAGTCTCCCATGACTATTAGATTTTCCTATCCCTTTACATAGTGTATTACCCTTTCAATATCCTCATATGCTTTCTCTATCTTTTCATCTTCAGCTTGCGACGTTGGCATGTATACCCGAACTATCGTTGTCGGTGTTGGTTTGCTGTTGATTCTGATAAGAACATCCCTGTCACTGAAATGTTCACAGTATCACATTCTCTGCCCTACCTTATTATTCATAAAATCCTACTCCTGTTACAGCATTTTTTGCTGCTGTTGATATTACCCTACACTCATCTGACCAGAAATCCTTGTCTTCTTTCCATTTCACTTCTCTGACCCCTACTATATCTAGATTGAATTTCCCTTTTCAGATTTTCTAGTTTCCCTACCATGTTCAAGCTTGTGACATTTCACGTCCCGACTCATAGAACGTTATCCTTCCGTTGATTATTCAATCTTTTTCTCATCGTAACCTCCCCTTGGCAGTCCCCTCCTGCGATCCGAATGGGGAACTGCTCTGGAATCTTCAACCGCCAATGCTGATTATTTAACAAAATTTAAGCAACGGCGGGAATCGAACCCGGGACCGAAGACGTTTTGATTACGAATCAAAGACGCTACCCATTTTTTTTGACCACTTGAATAAAAGTTGCTACTGTTCAATTGCTCGAGGAACCCAGCCTGCCCGTGTGGCCAGTTTAGCAATTGGTTGCTCATTTTGCAATATTTGAGCGCCCATCTGCTGATTATGGACCTCTTGATGTTTCTCAAACGAGTGTCGCATTGCACGATTAGAGGCCATCACCTGAACCATATCCTTAATATATAACTTAAAACTAGTATCTTGTTCAGATCGTATCTTACCACTTATATTACCCACTTCAGTATTTATTTTCGTTTCAAAATCCCCCTGTTTAACTTCCAATTCAGTTGTGAAGTTTTGATATGCAGTAGCACGCTCATCCAATGCTTTGATTACTTTAACTAACCCCTCCTTGTGCCCTGTAGCACATTCCTTCTTCACATGGTCCAGATCAGTACCCACTTTATATAAAACTTGCTGTAGTTTATTGTCTACTTGCTGCTCCAATTGCAACTTA
The DNA here is from genome assembly GCF_023898315.1 of Schistocerca nitens. Classification (NCBI taxonomy): domain Eukaryota; kingdom Metazoa; phylum Arthropoda; class Insecta; order Orthoptera; family Acrididae; genus Schistocerca; species Schistocerca nitens. The sequence goes on from NC_064619.1 coordinate 170,421,430, forward strand.
CACTGAGTGATCGCCACTTTCAATGGAAAACTGGAGCTTACTTGTTCATTACTTTGCTTAATATGTTTACTCATTTCTTCCAGAAATTGCGTCAAAGTTGCAAGAAGTGACAGCAAGTAGACATTTTTCTCTTCCTCTGGTACTGACGAAATCATCTGGTCTACTATTGATTCTGACTTGCCTTGATTAGCCTCAACGCCTTCAGAGATTGAATCACTCAAGTTTAGTGGCACCTCTTTGGTCTGTTCGGTCTCTACGTTGCAATCAACCGCTAATAAATTTCTCGTTGAATGCAGATGTGGGCTAAACACCTCTGCACTGTCTAATTCCCTCATTATACTACCCATTTTAACAACCACCTCAGTATCACCGTCGGCTTTCCCTGCTATGCTACTTTTATCCTGCTCAGCCATTCTCTTTTCTAAAGTTAAAAATGCTGTTCAACTGTAGGCATAGAAGTCGGTTTCTTAGCTTTCGAAGACTTCAACGTACTGCCTGTCTGCTGCATGCTCCGCGTTGTTCTGTTAGCGCCGTCCTCTTTGTGCCGTGCTTCTGCACCAGCTCCACCCTCACGTGGTCTGCTGTCAGCTGTCTTCTGCTTCTCCCCCACTAAACCGCTTGTGACGTCAGCCATCATCTTTGCTCTTAAAACAGACACATTTTAGCTTATACTCTCTCTCTGTTGTTTTCCACGCAAATACACTTTTGATTTACACTCTTCAGCAAATTTTACTCTGGCCGTGTGCTCTAATTTAAACGTTTTTCAAGTGAACTACTTTTTTACCTTCGGCAGCCTCTGGTCGGACCAGTCCACCTTCTCCATCCCCCATCCTCCCATCCCTGTGGATGCTGCGTTGTATTTCTAAGCTACCTCTGGCTTTTCGACGTCCTTCCGCCTTCACGGTCTTGCAAGTCACCGTACTGGCCTAACGCACTCGACTCGGCTCTTATTGTAACCCTTCAGCATGCTGCCTCCGCTCTGGCCGTCAGTCTGTCTGCCATCCCATTGCATTCTAATCGGCGCTCGCTTAGTTAAAAATGGCTAGAACTTCAGTTTTATTGCCCGTACAACAACCGGGTTTCTTTCTGAAGCCACCTCATATTCTCAGGGATCACATGAAGTTCTTAAAACTATTGCTTATCTGAAGCGTGACAATCGTGCCAGCACATTGCCACGTTTCACACTGAATAGCTTTCGTACCCATATTTTTTTCTGTTTTTGTTTATTTCGTTTTTGCAATCTGAAGTGAAAGTGAAACAGAGGGGCCAGTGTAGTCTGGTTCTCGAGACATTTCGAGCAGAACTGTCCCTTACACTGTGGACAAGACTATGTTGCAGGGCTGCCCCTGGACAGATGCGAGTCATTGAATCCGTGCAGTCCCACAACAAAGACCCGCCACATTGTTCCAATGTGGACTAGGCTTTAGACTGGCACAAACACCTCCTTCTCTGTCTTCCGCGAGTTCGCCTCTGTTCTATCCTGCACTTTTGTCACATTATCGGTAGTCCCATGTAGCACCAGTTCTTCGTTGTGAGGTACCGCCCTTATAGCAGAAAGGGAGATATGACAACACACAATTTTTTTTTCGAGGTTATTCCATCGATTTGAGTCAGATTCCTTTAGCTACACAGACAGATCGCAGGACTGTAGTACATGTCAGGCAGCAAGTGTATGTGTGTGTGTGTGTGTGTGTGTGTGTGTGTGTGTGTGTGTGTGTGTGTGTGTGTGAGAGAGAGAGAGAGAGAGAGAGAGAGAGAGTACCAGAGTACCTTAAACACGAAACTGTGTTGGTGGCACTTGTGTGAAAGAGGATTAAATTTTCTTTTTTGCAATTTCAGAGGGAACTTTCTACACACACTGGTGCCCAAAATTATACGTGAATTTTTGTTATTTATTTCTTTTTCATTCAGACAAAACTCGAATCTGGAAGAAAAGCAATCATTTCCAACAATGTCTCAGTCCTGAGGCACAAAAGACAACTAACTCAACACAATGCGATTCTAAGTGATGAGCATAACTCATCAAGAATTTGGACTCTACATTTGCTGGATTTAGGTTTGTGAATGAAGAGTCGTTCATGGGATTTCAATGTACATATTTCAGCTGGTATTCAACAAATCTTCAGAATAGTTAAATCAAGCCACAGCACATTTTCGAGGATTTCGACGGATTGAGCGTGATTGATAATAACTGATTCCATTTCTAAATTCTGCCAGCATGACTTATCTAAGACCATTCACCGTATGCTTTGTGGGAAAATTTCTGTTGACTAATGTTATTATGAATTCTGTAAAACAGTCAATGACCTGCAATAAATTTTTTGCAGTACTCATCAATTTAATTTCATCTTCATTTAAGTTTCCTGCGGTTTTCCTGAATCATTTCAAGCTAATATTCATTGTTTAGTATTGTTCAATTAAGCTAAAGTACTATCTCTTGAATATAACAGTGATATCAAGGTTATGTCAATTCTAACTTTCCATGCTCTTTTATAACGTATTGCACCGCTTCACATGGTCCGTGTTTTCTCCATTTGTGGAAGGTTCACTCATATAAAAAGTATGTAATGTACACTCTTTTATACTCCTGATATCAGGTGCTTCATAGCGATATTTTTAAAGAAATTTCCACCATTTAACTGTAACTGACTATTCATTTTTTTCAGATTTATTTACAGTCAAATGGCGAACATTTCTTTCAAAAATAATGACTATATTAGTTTCACAGGGAGGCAGTGTAGCAACAACAACGCATTCCACAGTATCTCATGACAGACACCACTCCTCAGCTGTAGCTTTCGTGAGATGGTGTAAGCGTGGGGTTGATCTGCTGTTATTCTGCGCAACGGATTAATCTCAGATTTACCCTTTACTCTGTGGCTCCTGCAAGATGCAATTTCCACCCCCACACTACTACAGAAGTCAGACAGACGCTCCTAACGTTCTAAAGAGAAATGCCTGAAAAACTTCCAGCAATAAATATCTTCTGGAGTCGTCCGCTGTAAGGAAATGACACAAAAATTCACAAAATTTCTTATGTAACTAGTGGGATACTTGGGTACTGGAGTAGTGCTAGTTAGTGTAAGAAAAACATGAAACTAACGAACATTATTATTTATTTTGCAAAAAGTCTGAGAAATCACAATGGCACTTTTAGTTATGAATTGAACAAGTTATATCCTGGTTCTTTTCGGAATGTGAAGTTACCTCTCAAGGATAGGATTCGCTAATGAAATTTCTATACAAAGTTTAAAATCGTTATTGACTTGGCAGAATGGCTGAGAGCCGCGCCTACTCAACTTGAATAATTATCCGTTAGAATGTTACTAGGTATGGTCGAGGCTGTTGTGTGTGAAATGCAGTGAAGGGTACCGTTGTGGAGGAAATATGGGGATCGCAATAGCTGTAGCGCACAATACCATAAGCTGTGATGACTGCTGTCTGCGCCGCTCGCTGCTGACAAATAAGATAACTCTCATTCTATCTAGATTGACCTTCACCAATCAAACTCTCCCTATGCCTTGATGAAGTCAAGGACTCCTATTCGCTCGCAGGCGTTTATCTATAACTCTGTCCGTTCACACCACACAATAAGTGTGTGAGCCAACACAGTGAACAACGCTTAATCGCAAGGACTCAATATAGAGTCGCACTTCGATTCGCTCTCGACAGAGGTGCTCTCCCAGTGAAGTACTGAGGAGAGACTTGTTCTTCGCCCTTTGAGTACACGTACGAGCGTGCACGCTCTCGTTACGTGTTCTCGCTCCAAGAGCGACAATGGAATGGCCTCTCTCCATGCCAGACGTGAAGGGGTATGTATCTTTCGATCTCTTCCATTTCTCCTTCAGCTCAAGGCGTCATAAATATCGTCTGCCAATCAGCATTGCTCTTCTAAAACGGGAGAATGACGTTTCGTTTAAGGCGACCAATCCGGAAATCCATAGCATTGGCGTTTGGCGTTTGCTGTCTCCCTATGAAAATCTCTGAAACTGCGTACTATGTGTAAAGAATGCATAGGCTGGCCGCTCCCACACAATGTAGCGGAATTTGCTTTTAAGCCAAACACGGGGTCGTTCCCCCTTTTCACTCAGGCCAACGCTGTCTGTTCTACAGGCGGTCACTGGCCGACATAGGCTGGGTCGTCCTCTGAAGGGACCGGCCCCCTGGCATCCGGTCTGCCTCTCTCGAACTAAAGGCTCCTGTGACCGTCATGTCTGGAATGTATGTGTGTACGCCAGCCTCGAGTATTTCAACCACGGTGTGGTTACTTGTTATTTGCATACCGTTTACGTGAATTCATACAACATTGACTTTATCTTGTCGAGTTTGGGTTCGAATGAAGAGTCTTGATGTGCGGAATATGATTGTGAGGGCGGAATATGTAAGCAATGAAGGTCAGGGGACCACGACGTCTTACAATGGGTACTCTTATTCTCTTGTCTCCCAACAGGCGTCAAACTTATTCTGAGAACTCCAAAACCTTTGCAGCTGCACCACACAGTATTAACAAGATACCACTCGTAAGTACGCAGCTGGTGCAACAGAAACCATCTACACCCCATTATGAATATTGATGGGGGTCAACTGATTACGATAACTGATTGGCCAGTCGATTCTGAAACAACCGACTGATAAACGTCATTGATAGTTATGACAGTTATCTCAATGTTTTCACCCAGTCTTTAGGTTTGAGTGTTTTCACTTACAAACTCTTTCAGCCGTTCCGGTTATACATAAACCATGATATGTGTTGCCAACGTCTTATTTCAAGGAAGTGTCAATAAAACGTACATTTCTAAACTGATTTATTATCCGATTTGTGTACTTTTGTACATGATTACATATTTCCGTACTTCTGGTGTTACATATCGATTTTTGATTGATTTTAAAAGATTAATAACTGTTTCAATATTGCAAATCTATGGTTAAACACATGAACAATTGCTATTTTATTTAAATTCATTGAAGCTGTGTCTCTTTCTTCCTGCTGGTTTGCACCTATCACCGATAATCTTCTTTTGGTAAATGCTGATATCACGACAACATAAGCATATAAAATTACTTTTAACTGTATGATGATACAGTCACTTGCTTTTCAAGCACATTCTGTCACGTGTCGGAAGTATTTTTTTCATTATAAATATTTGTCATTATTCGTTAATTTTTTAATAAATTTGAAATAATTTCAGAATGTGAATCATTTTGCAGATACGATGTATCAAGCTGAATTTATCTTGAGAATGACATTTTACCGAGTCATATGATTTCTTCCATTCCCACGCCATTGAGCGTTTCAGCATTTTGATCCAGACACAAAGTTTACTGTTAATTAATCACCTAATCATAAATATGAGCGAAGAACTGAAGCAAAAGCTGCTTCAATAAAGAGCAAACGTTGGAAAGACAGTATCAGTGATGACTTGCGATAATGGAGCACAGTCAACAACAGTAATGATGCTCCGAGGATCAGGCGACTCCAATTACCTCTGCTAGAGGTCCAGCGCGGCGCGAATGTGATTCCAGACTGTTTACAGTGGTGGCCAGAAAAATCCTTGACTGTGAAACTGAAGTACCAATTTTTGAATATGAATAGTATTTCTTCATGTCCGTGAAATACACTGTCAGATCGAAAACAAGAAACACGCACCACGAAGGAATTATCCGTCTGGGACGGAAATCGGTTGATGTAATGTACATGTACAGACAAACAGATGATTACAATTTCATAAATACTGGATGGTGTATTCAAGAGAAAGAGCTTCACAAATAACGCGTTGGTCCACATTCGACACTTATGCAAGTAGTTATTCCACTTGGCATTGACTGACAGAGTTTTTGGATATCCTCCAGAGCGATATAGTGTCAAATTATGTCCAACTGGCGCGTTATATCGTCAAAATACCGAGATGGTTGGAGGACCCTGCCCATAATGTTCCCAACGTTCTCAGTTGGGGAAAGATCCGGCGACCTTGCTGGCCAAGGTAAGGTTTGACAAGTACGAAGATAAGCAGTAAAAACTCTCATGTGTTCAGGAGCGCATGATCTTGTTCAAATGTAAGCTCAGGTTGGTTTGTCATGAAGGACAACAAAACGGGGCGTAGAGTATCTTCGAAGTACCGCTGCTCTGGAAAGGTGTCGTGGATGACAACCGAAAGGGTCCTGCTATAAAGGAAATAGCACAGCAGTCCATCGCTCCTCCTTGTCGGGCAGTAAGGTGGGAGACAGGTTGGTATCCCAGCGGTATCTGGGGTGTCTCCAGACACGTCTTTGGCCTGTAATCTCAGTGACTGGCGGAGGATTGTCTTCAGTGACGAGTCCCAATTCTAACTGAACCCATATGACTAGTGAAGACGTGTCTGGAAACAGCCTGGACACTCGGTGGTATACCAACCTGACTGCTGCCCGCCATACGGCCCGACAACCATGAGTGATGGTCTGGGCTGCCATTTATTTTGATCGCAGGACCCCTTCGATTGTCGACCGCTGCATACTAACAGCTCAGCACTCACAATTCAGAAAATACAATTTTTTCTGCATATAAACAGAGAAACAAGACCTCCATACAACTATCCACATTAAAATCTAAATTCGGTTTCCCTTTTACAAGTGGGCTTCGAATAACTCTAGCATGTTCTGGCGAATCGCAATGCTGATCTGTATATGGAACGAACACCAATAAAATCGTCGCTAATCTAAGTTAGACAGTATTACACACGAGATCCAAAATTAAATCTCTATAGCAAAGCCTCACTCGAAATACTCGAATGACAACCAGTACTTGGATCACGTATAACAAAGGGTGATCACTGTTGTTTTCTTTCTAGTCCGGTCCTTGGCTGTTTAGTAAATACTGGCAGCTCACCATCCACAAACCAAGGCAGTAGAAATAAGAAACGTGCCGACTCTGAAGACGCAAACATGCGACTACAAGACAGAAAGAAGCACTGACTCTTCAAATACGGTTGGCACACTTTTAACAGCATCGTCATTCACAACACCGATGAACCAGTCCTCAGTGAGCACCCCCATTACCAATCGGAACAGCAAATAAACATTGAGAACTTAGCGGACAGCTGTGCTGCCTCTGGCGGGCCGCTGGTGAAACGAAGTACAGAGAATTTTAATGAGTGGCGTGCATGGACGCCAATGCGCACACAGCTCATCATTGGTTTCATTGTCTCATGTGTAGCATAACACGTTTCGAGTGTTTATTCTCATTTTAGAGTTCTGTTGGAGGTAACATCATACGTGGACGTGATGTCTGCATGTATATCATGCCCTTCCTTCCCTGTATTCGTCTTCTCAAAGTATTGTGCCTCCTCATCATGCAGAAATTCATAAACACTCATAACATCATTCTTAGTGGTTGTTTACTTTAACATTTGTCTGTGTCAAAATTTTTAAAGCAAACAAGCACTGTGGGTGGTGTGTTGCATGTGTGTGAATTTGTGAATTTCTGTGTGACGCTGGAGGCACAATGCCTTAAGAACATAAAAAGACGAAAGCAGAGAGAGAGAGAGAGAGGCAGGACAACACACTTGTAGACACTACATCAAAGAGTGATGTTAACTCCATCAGCACTTGAAAATGATAACAAATTATTGAAATGTGTTCTGCTACACATGACAAAACGTAATTGATATAGTAATTCTATCATTACGATAGTTACCAGCACCATCTGCGAGTACTGTAAAAACCAAGGACTTGACCCTCGAAAGAGGGGCAAAACCGAAAGCCTCCCAAACTTTATAAAATTCACAGTCACGTTTCCCAGGCAACGTACTGTGTCACATCTTCGGTATTTGCAAAAAATTATCATTGTAATGTCAATTTGTTCCCTCACTTTTTAAAAAAAAAGTGATGAGAAGAAGCGCCACCTGTTGTTCCAAACAGCAGAGAGCACACAAATTTCGCAGTGCACAATTTATTAATAGATTTAGTTCGTTAAAATTCCCACTTGTTTATATATGTGGGATGCCAGTTAGGGAGATATTTGTGTCATATTTCAGTAAGCCAAGCACTGTAACTCCTTGAAATTCAGGAGGAATTTACATCCTCTCACCTTGCCAAATATTTCACAAGTGGTACAAGGACACGAATTCTAGCATCTTCTACATATTCGTCAGCAAGAGAGCGTTGCAAAATAATTCCGGAGGCAGAAGTAGTAAGGGAGGTTTCACAGAGACGCGATTTACGAAAATGCACATTCCAAGAAGAATAAAATATTACACTAAATTACATCTCACAATATACCTCAGGAAATGACAAAGTCGGGTTACGAACAATCGTTCTACCATGCACCATTAGTGGTTGTAACAGGTGATGGAGAGAGAAGTCGGGGTGGGGGGGGGGGGGGGAGGGAGGGAGGTACGCGAAATAATGTGCAGCACAAATGATGGAAACGCAAAGTACGTCCCCATGGTAGAGCTCTGAGGCAATGAATGTTTTTATTCCACCAAGGTAACTAGGGTCAGTCAAAAAGTATTGCCTCCTATTATTTTCTCCGTAAACAAAATCTGTTAAGTGAAATATTTGAATTTGGCACCATTCTGCGAAGCTTCTTCTCAAATGCACTGCAGTAGTTGCATTCTGCGGCAACAGATGCTACTACTGCAGTCGCTTGGAAAATGGCCGACATCGATCTTCGAATGAAACAGTAATGTCTAACATAATTCTTGATGGACAAAAACAGTGAAAATGGGTGAAGATTATGTTGAAAGCCATAAATTTATCGTCGGTGTTGTGTTTTTCAACATACACTCCTGGAAATTGAAATAAGAACACCGTGAATTCATTGTCCCAGGAAGGGGAAACTTTATTGACACATTCCTGGGGTCAGATACATCACATGATCACACTGACAGAACCACAGGCACATAGACACAGGCAACAGAGCATGCACAATGTCGGCACTAGTACAGTGTATATCCACCTTTCGCAGCAATGCAGGCTGCTATTCTCCCATGGAGACGATCGTAGAGATGCTGAATGTAGTCCTGTGGAACGGCTTGCCATGCCATTTCCACCTGGCGCCTCAGTTGGACCAGCGTTCGTGCTGGACGTGCAGACCGCGTGAGACGACGCTTCATCCAGTCCCAAACATGCTCAATGGGGGACAGATCCGGAGATCTTGCTGGCCAGGGTAGTTGACTTACACCTTCTAGAGCACGTTGGGTGGCACGGGATACATGCGGACGTGCATTGTCCTGTTGGAACAGCAAGTTCCCTTGCCGGTCTAGGAATGGTAGAACGATGGGTTCAATGACGGTTTGGATGTACCGTGCACTATTCAGTGTCCCCTCGACGACCATCAGTGGTGTACGGCCAGTGTAGGAGATCGCTCCCCACACCATGATGCCGGGTGTTGGCCCTGTGTGCCTCGGTCGTATGCAGTCCTGATTGTGGCGCTCACCTGCACGGCGCCAAACACGCATACGACCATCATTGGCACCAAGGCAGAAGCGACTCTCATCGCTGAAGACGACACGTCTCCATTCGTCCCTCCATTCACGCCTGTCGCGACACCACTGGAGGCGGGCTGCACGATGTTGGGGCGTGAGCGGAAGACGGCCTAACGGTGTGCGGGACCGTAGCCCAGCTTCATGGAGACGGTGGCGAATGGTCCTCGCCGATACCCCAGGAGCAACAGTGTCCCTAATTAGCTGGGAAGTGGCGGTGCGGTCCCCTACGGCACTGCGTAGGATCCTACGGTCTTGGCGTGCATCCGTGCGTCGCTGCGGTCCGGTCCCAGGTCGACGGGCACGTGCACCTTCCGCCGACCACTGGCGACAACATCGATGTACTGTGGAGACCTCACGCCCCACGTGTTGAGCAATTCGGCAGTACGTCCACCCGGCCTCCCGCATGCCCACTATACGCCCTCGCTCAAAGTCCGTTAACTGCACATACGGTTCACGTCCACGCTGTCGCGGCATGCTACCAGTGTTAAAGACTGCGATGGAGCTCCGTATGCCACGGCAAACTGGCTGACACTGACGGCGGCGGTGCACAAATGCTGCGCAGCTAGCGCCATTCGACGGCCAACACCGCGGTTCCTGGTGTGTCCGCTGTGCCGTGCGTGTGATCATTGCTTGTACAGCCCTCTCGCAGTGTCCGGAGCAAGTATGGTGGGTCTGACACACCGGTGTCAATGTGTTCTTTTTTCCATTTCCAGGAGTGTATGTAGCTGCATTTGAAATTATTGACAAATGAAAAAAGGAAAGGGGCATTACTTTGTGACTGACCCTCATAGATTTCTCTTCTCCAAGGATATTGGTACAGATGAAACATGCTGCATAGCAAGGTCAAGGTTGCTGGTAACGTTGGTAGATATCCAGTGTTTCACTATCGTAATGTGTCGGTGGGCGGCAGAGACAGTGTTGCTTCATTAATAGGTGGCAGTGTCGTCTGCTCTTCAAGAACTGACCTGAAATAGGCCAAAAAAAAGCAGGAAGTGTCAATGATTGTGGTGACGATAGTGCTGGAATGAGGATCAATACGAGCTTAGGGTACTGAAACGTGGTAATCTTGCTGCTTCTTTTGAAACTAGCACATTCTCATTGGGCAATCGTTTATATCACCTTTGGTGGACGTGGCACCGAACTTTGCCTGATGTCATTCCCACTTCCTGCATCATCGGTTTTTTTAGGGTTTGATGGCAGTGCTGGGTACCCAACTGCATTGGGAACTAAACCAATAGACGATCACTGGTCCTGGCCAGAATTAATAGTGCTCCCACGGAAGTTTCTGCCGCAAAGGAGATCGTCTTGCTTTAAGCAGGGCAATATGCCCTTACCACCTTGCCTCTTGGCAGTCGTACAGCATCCCTGTTGCATCATTAGCTTCAAGAGTGCAAAAACTTGGCATTAACGATGCGTGTAAATACAATAAAAAATGCGCACATAATAGGAACACGCAAATCCAGGACAGTACTGGCCACGTACGATCAATCACAAATTTCGAATGTAAGCGCCTGGTGTATGTCTTCTACGTACAGTTTTGTTACGCCCCAGCTTAACCTCGCAGTACTCACTTGACATGTGGTTCCAAACATATATGTACTTGACACCTGAAATGATTTTGGATTTTCTTCCTTCGATTTATGCACAGCTTAAGTTTAAACTGACCAGGGCGGGAAAAGTGGTCACTGCATATTTTTTGTCCTGAACAGTGATGTCAAGTGACAGGAAGTGGTCAAAAATAGTTCTATATACTCTATCATTGTTGTTCGTGAGTTTCACAGAGGAAACTTGTTCCCTTTCTTTAATAAAAACTTTTATGATTTTTAGCTGCCAGATGCGAGGTGAGTCATTCATATTATTCTTGTTACCTTATTGATCATAGAGTAACACTTTTTATCACATTAGTGTTTAAACAAATTCATTTGGCTTAAAAAAGTAGTTCCGTGTTGTTTCTTTTGTTCTGATAGATAGTTTCATCTTTGAACCACTAATGCCAAAATGGTGCCCAATTGGGAAAAGTGCCCAGGAAAAGTGGCCAGGAAAAGTGGCCAAGGTGTGTACCCCAACAAGAGTTAGTTACCTCCATATATCACTCATAATACTGAAGATCAGATTGACTTCTAAATCTTTTTATATTTAAAGTTATCATCTGTCATTATATCCCTTTCTGACAATTTTGAGTTAATTAATTTGTATTACTTAAAACCGTCTCTTTTCTGTTACATTTGCATAATACAAAAATCTGGCTGAAAACGGTCTGTTCCAGCAGCTTGGTATTGTTTCAGATATTAGGGCATGAAGATGCCTAGAAAATATATCCAAAAGTCAGAACAATAAATATGAGATGCTTCTGCGATGGCACTGGCCCATTACATTCCTAGGCAGCGAAAAGTGGCCACGACCTTAGCCTTCAGACAAATGCATACAGTTCCTACATTTTCTTTCTCATTTAAAATATTTGGTGCAATACCTTATAATACCTACATCCCAAATTTAAAGCGGCAGTCTACTATCACTAACCACGGTTTTGTGAAAATTAAGTTTCCCTTAGAGTGGTCACTGTACACCACCTTTAAGGCGACGTGTCCCGATATTAGCTGCAATGATGTATTCCACCGGCTGCCTACTCACTCACTTGGCGTGATGTGGATAGTTGATTGCTTTCGTATCTTTAATATACCATGGAGTTAAGCCGATTTCTTCTGGGTGTATAAGACGATGTACTCTTCCTTCGGATGTATCATAAATTAGTCAACCTTCTTTTCAGCTAATTTCTTTCGCTGATAAAAACCCAATACGAATATTTCTCTATATTTGTTTTATATACTACTAATGGAAAATTGGTTCCCATCTCTTCTTGTATACAGCAGGATTGTTTAGTCAGTCTAGTCGAGTAGGGACTGGTTCTAAAATTTCATGTAAATCGTCGCCTGGGCACAGAAAAATGTAAATGGAAATACAAACTCGATGCAGTATCATGTTAACTAATTGTCGTTAGCCCATGAATTCCAACGAATCAATGAACTGGGTTGAAAATGGGCGTCAGTACGCAGTTTTCCTGTTAGTTGGCTCCTCTCCACAAATACATTAATGAATTATTTACGTATTGATATATTTTGCTGTTGGAATTGTATCGAATTACTAATTAAATTATCTGATGCAGTCAGAACCTTAAGGCCACAAAGCACAACAACAAAAATTTGAGAAAATAGATGTTCGTGAAAATCAAATTTTTATACAGATGTCCAGTGTCATAGGTCTGAATTGTTTTTAAATCAAGCCTCAACATACTATATTTCCTATGAAAAATAATGTACCTATTTATGTTGTGAAATATCAATTAACATTTAGGATTATATTTATTATTAATGTTAATTCACAAAATTTCCATATAAAGTCTAGTGACAATAGTGTTTTTTGACAGTTGTAAAGTTTGTAATTAATGTGAAACTAGAATCAGAACATAAAGAACAAACACTAAATGCATCACATGCACAATTATGACCAATTCGACCACTTCATGATCCTGGTTATTATAATTTACATTAAGCACATTCAGTTGCGTGAGATTCAGATAAAAGAGCCAATATACCTCCAATTACGAATTACTGCTACTATGTACATGATGTAGAAACTGAATTATGTTGGCAAACATTGATGAAAATTGGGCAGTGCAAGGCGGCCGGAGTGGCCGAGCGGTTCTAGGCGCTACAGTCTGGAACTACGAGACCGCTACGGTCGCAGGATCGAATCCTGCCTTGGGAATGGATGTGTGTGATGTCCTTAAGTTGGTTAGGTTTAAGTAGTTCTAAGTTCTAGGGGACTGATGACCTCAGAAGTTAAGTCCCATAGTGCCCAGAGCCATTTGAACCATTTTTGGGCAGTGCAGAACAACAATATTACGCTTTGTGCTTTGACCCTACGTGGAAATGAATGAGAAATAGATGAGACAGGTTTCCGTGAATGTTTATATCTACATTGTGGAGCTACAGAAATAGATAAAACTGGTTCGTCATAAGATCAACAGATGCCAGGAGCACGCATACATGATACAACCTCAAAATCGATGGGGGTGTGATTTAAACCCTTAAGGTTCTCAGCGCCTCATTTAATCGTCAGCATACATACTACGTGTCACGAATAATGTAAGCAAGAGTTACTAACATCAGTCAAGGAAAGAACGAAGGAAGTTTATGGTGTAACGTCCCGTCGACATAGAGCTCATTAGAGACGGAGCACACACTCGGAAAGTTTCTAGGATGGGGAAGGAAGTCGGTCGTGCCCTTTCAAACGAACCATTGCGGCATTTGCTTGGAGCGATTTAAGGAAATCACGGAAAACATAAATCAGGATGGCCGGACGCAGATTTAAACCGTCGTCCTGCCGAAAGCCTGTCCAGTGCGTTAACCACTGTGCCAGCTCACTTGGCAATGTTATTCAAAAGACAAACACTACAGACAGCTGAATTTCAGTTTGGGAAGCATAGTAAAGTAAGGCAAGCAAGTTCCGTCAGTGATAAGCAGGAGACAAACGCTATGTTGAAGCGCTAGTGTCTTAACCTAATAGTGTCACGTAATGAACACACCATAAAAAAGATTTTATGTAATCGGCTTCGCTGACGGTGATTACAGTAGTTTGGAGAATATAATGCAGATATTTGGGTAGTAAGAATAACTTCCCAGGTTAGCCGAGCGTACTAATGCGCTGCTTCCTGGACTTGGGTAGGCGCACTGGCCTTGGATCAAATCCGCCCAGCGGATTAACGACGGGGACCAGTGTGCCAGCCAGCCTATATGTGGTTTTCAGGTGGTTTTCCACATCCCACTAGGTGAATACTGGGCAGGTCGCCAGGTCCCGCCTCAGTTACACGACTCGCACACATTTGAAATCGTTCGAACTATTTCAAGGTTTCACTAGATGCAAACAGCTGGGATACACTACTTCCGTCCTGGGGGGGGGGGGGGGGGCGGTAACGGACTAACGACAGGAAGGGCATCCAGCCACCCTCTGACACTAACATTGAAAAATCTAAAGTAACAGGGCTGACCTCGTGTCGAAGTGGGACGAAGGCCAAAAGAAAATGATGAATGATGATTCGGATAGTAAGAATGAGCCAATAGACATGTCATCTCGTTCCGCTTTTTAGAAAACTGCAGGCCATGTGAATTATTATTACACTGAATACATGCGTATTCAATCACAGTTGGCGACCCTGAAGTGCGTGAAATAAATAGCAAATCTTCCTGAATAGGATTCAAGGCACAGCTCACGTCTCCCTCGGGCTATTCTGCAGGGCGAATTCTTCAAAGTGCAAAGTTGCTACTACAATATAATAAAAAAATAATAAGTATCTAGATATATGGTAATAATGAGATTAATGTTTTTGGCGTGTCGGACAAGCACAATAAGCTTAGCTATGCCTGTAAATGGGTAAAGAATCTTTTCATATTAGTTCCACATAAACGAAATAGTCTTTCTGTTGTTGTAGATTTATGCTCACCAACTAATAATACTACGTCCGATCGCTGTATCCATCTACAAAATCTTGACCGTGTCCATCATTCCCTATGTAATCGGATCTTCGTAATAACTTCGAAGTACACAGTTGGGCTTCTTGGATTTTTATATCTTACAGTACTACATGAAATAATAACTCAATTTTTCACTAGTGAAGTACTACTATATTCTTTCGTTTACGCACATCAAAAATACAGACTTTTTACTTATTCTCACAACCAAAATGGCTACCGCCGATTTCGCTGTAAAATAACGTGCGTCTGCCTTCATTCATTAACAGAGAGCGAGACCTTCCTCTTACCGAGGAACAGGAAAAACATGTTTTTTAACACTTGAAAATCAACAGTACATGACGGTAGGCGCATACTCTACGCTGGGCTACCACTTAATCTTTGGAGAAAACGAAAACATAAAAGCTAGAAATGCAAAAGGTACATCACACTATCGACTGCTGCTTGACTCTCAAAGACCACCTCACAGACACCTCACCGTACCACTATGTTCAGTATGAGGAGATAAGAGCGAAGAATAAGTGAAGCTGATCGGATCTTGTGATTGGTGCAGCGTAGGTTGAGAAAGTGTGCTCACAAACTTATAACAGACTTCTTCCGCTCTGAGT
Source organism: Schistocerca nitens (assembly GCF_023898315.1). Lineage (NCBI taxonomy): Eukaryota > Metazoa > Arthropoda > Insecta > Orthoptera > Acrididae > Schistocerca > Schistocerca nitens. The sequence goes on from NC_064619.1 coordinate 170,437,027, forward strand.
TGGCTTTTTTATTCTTCTAGTCTCTTTTATTGTTAGGCCCACTTCTTGGCTACCCATGTTCACTTCACATACAGGCGAATCTTAAAGGCTGGTGCAAAATCCTTGGGCCTGCAACTGCAGCTCCTGAGCGTTGAAAGGAAGTCCTCTACACACTTTAGTTTTAGGGAGGCAGATATTCCCACGGTTTTGACGTGAAAAACCAAGAACAGAATTTTTGTGCCACCTTGGTAGCAGAAAGCGACGTCTGAACTTAGGAATCCTGTTACTCGAAGGAAGCACCCATCATTCTCGGTCAACAAATCTCATTTGTTTTTAAGAGACTTTTGTTGACCAACCTTCTCAAAAAATGAGTGCTTCCACATTCTGACAATGAGGCTTAATCAAAATCCACCCATCTAAGGACTCTTTGAAGGAGGAGCGATATGAAGGAAGACATTAGTCCATAGGGTTGTATTTTAAAATACTTTATTCCGCACCGCCCATTCTCAAATGCATCTGTAGCAACACATCTGCATGTGTTGTTAATGCCTCGTCCACATCTGTTGCTATAGATACATTTCGAAATGGGCCATGCCCAAGGTAGTAGTGCAGAATAAAATATTTTAAAACACAGCCCGCTGGAATAATGTCTTTCTTCAAATTACAGAGACTGTTGTGCCCACCCAGAAGCAAGTGATCGAGGTGCAATATATTTCATTCTTCTCACAATGCCATCTGCTGGTACCAAAGAATCTCTGGTGGTGGCATCGTCCATACAATACGCCTCTCAAGCACGACCAGCCCTTTGTCTAAAGGATTCACGAAAATTTCTTACCTCCCACTGCTTCAGCGATGCATAGAGACCTATAGAGATGGATGTCATTCCCCATGGAATGGAGACAAGACACTGTAGACCACGGAATTGACTTACATACCCTCTCCACTACATTTACATCTCCATCAACATGAATACTCTGAAAATCGCACTTAAGTGCCTGGCAGAGGGTTCTTCGAACCACTTTCACAACGATTCTCTATTGTTCCAACCTCGAACAGCACGCGGAAAAAAAGGAACCCTATATCTTTCCGTGCGAGCTCTGATTTCCCTTACTATATTATGAAGATGTTTCTCCCTATGTAGGTCGGCGTCAGCAAAATATTTCCGCGTTCTGAGGAGAAAGTTGGTGATTGAAATTTCGTGGGAAGGTCCCGTCGCAAACGAAAAACGCCTCTTTTTTAATGATGTCCACCTCAAATCCTCTATGAGGTCAGTGACACTCTCTCCTCTATTTCTCGATCATGTAAAACGTGCTGATCTTTTTTGAACTTTCTCAATGTACTCCGTTAAACCTATCTCGTAATGATCCCACACCACGCAGCAGTACTGCAAAAGAGGACGGGCAAGTGTAGTGTTGGCAGTCTCTTTACTAGATCTGTTGCGTCTTCTAAGTGTTCTTCCAATAAAATGCAGTCTTTGGTTCACCTTCCCAACAACATTTTCCCTGTGTTCTTTCCAATTTCGGTTGTTCGTAATTGTAATTCCTATGCATTTATTTGAATTTACGGCCCTTAGATTTGACTGATTTCACGTGTACCCGAAGTTTAACGGATTCCCTTTAGCACTCATGTGGATACCCTCACACCTTTCATTATTTAGGCTGAAATGCCAATTTTCGCACCATACAGAACCTTTTCTAAATCGTTTTGCAATTTGTTTTGATCTTCTGATGACTTTGCTAGATAATAAACTACAGAATCATCTGTCAACAACCTAAGACAGCTGCTCTGATTGTCTCCTAAATCGTTTTTATAGATAAGGAACAGCAAGGGCCTGTAACACTACCTCAGGGAACGCCAGAAATCGCTTCCGTTTCACTCAATTACTTTCCGTCTCTTACTACGAACTGTGACTTTTCTGATGAGTAACCACGATTGCAGTCGCATAACTGAGACGATATGCCATCAGCACGCAATTTGATTAGATGCCGCTTGTAAGATCGGAGTCAAAAGCGTTCTGGAAAGCTAGAAATACGGAATCAATCTGAAATTGCTTATCGACAGCACTCACCACTTCGTGTGAGTAAAAAGCTAGTTGTGTTTCACAAGAACGATATTTTCTAAATCCGTGTTGACAGTGTGTCAATTGACCGTTCTCTTAGAGGTAATTCATAATGTTCGATTACATGTTCCAAAATTCTGCTGCATATCGAAATTAGTGATACGGGCCTGTAATTTCTCTGCAATGTATTTGTTTATACATCCCTCAACATAGGAATCCTACGTCACCACAAATAATTCGTAGCCGTTGCAGGAAGCCTGGATGTGGCAACAGATCTCCAAATCCTGTTTACAAAGTAAAAAACTAAATGTAACTTTTTTTGTACTCTGTGTAGATAGAATATAGTTTATGATCACTCGCCGTGCCTGTAATGCAGAGATCGGTGGGGAACAAAAAAGGAACAGGCGGTTCCTAAGGCCAATGGTGGCGGAGTTCACGAAGTAAACGGCTAGACAAGAACAAAAGTCCTTTCCCTAGCAAAAGTCGCCGTAAGGGTACACCAACAGTCCAGCCAGCAATCCGTATAAAAACTGTAATACAGGTAAAGTCAAACACACTACTAGTCAGTGGCTTGTGTCTAAGACTTCGATGAACTAGCTAGACTAACTGGCGTACGTGACACCTACATTTATATGGACATCTAGATAGATACTCCGGAAGTCATCGAACGGAGCGTGGTGGAGGGTACCCTGTACCACTTCCGGTCATTTTCTTTCCTGTTCCACTCGCAAACAGAGAGAGGAAGCTCCGTATGAGCACTAATTTTTCGTATATTATCTTCACGATTCTTACACGAAATGTATGTTGGCGGCAATAGAGTCGTTCGGCAGTCAGCTTCAGATGCAGGTTCTATAAATTTTCTCAGTAGTCTTCCTCGAAAACAACGTCGCCTTCCCTCCAGGGATTCCGATTTGAGTTCCCAAAGCATCTCCGTAACACCTACGTGTTTTTGGAACCTACCGGTAACAAATCTAGCAACCCGCCTCTGAAATGTTTCGATGACTTCCTTGTATCCGACCTGGTATGGAGCAATACTCAGGAATAGGTCGCACCAGCGTCCTATATGCGATCTCCTTTAAAGATAAACCACACTTTTCTAAAATTCTCCCAATAAACCGAAGTCTACCTAGCCTTCACTTCCACAATACGCACACGCTTTCACATTTCATATCGCTTTGCAACGGTATGCCCAGATACTTTACCGAGCGAGGTGGCGCAGTGGTTAGCACACTGGACTCGCATTCGGGAGGACGACGGTTCAATCCCGTCTCCGGCCATCCTGATTTAGGTTTTCCGTGATTTCCCTAAATCGCTTCAGGCAAATGCCGGGATGGTTCCTTTGAAAGGGCACGGCCGATTTCCTTCCCCATCCTTCCCTCACCCGAGCTTGCGCTCCGTCTCTAATGACCTCGTTGTCGACGGGACGTTAAACACTAATCTCCTCCTCCTCCTCCAGATACTTAAACGGCTTAACTGTGTCAAGTAGGAGACTATTAATTTCCTAATCATCAGCATTAACTTACATTTTCCCACATTTAGAGGTAGGTAGCATTCATCACACGTGCTAGAAGTTTTGACCGAGTCGACCTGTATCCTCCTACAGTTACTCAAGTTCGACACCTTCCCACACACCACTACATCATCAGCAAACAACCGCAGATTGCTGCCCACCCTGTCCACCAAATCATTTATGTAGCTAGAAAAGAACAGCGGTCCTATCACACTTCCCTGGTGTGCTCCTGACGATAGCCTTGATGAACACTCGCCATCAGGGTCAATATACTAGGTTCTGTAACTTAAATAGTCTTTGAGTCACTCGCATATATGTGAACCTCTTCTACATGTTCGTACCTACGTTCACAGCCCGCAATGGGGCACCGTGTGAAATGCTTTCACGAAGTCTAGAAATATGGAATCTACCTATTGACTTTCATCCATAGTTCTCAGTATACCATGTCAGAAAAGAGCAAGCTGAGTTCGCATGGGCGATGCTTTCTAACACCATGATGGTTCGTGGACATAAGCTTCTCGGTCTCAATAAAATTCATTGTATTCGAACTGAGAATATGTTCAAGGATTCTGAAACAAATCCAAGTGAAGGATATTGGTCTGTAATTTTGAGGATATGTTCTTTTACCTTTCTTACACCACCGGCCATTAAAATTGCTACACCAAGAAGAAATGCAGATGATAAACGGGTATTCATTGGACAAATATATTATACTAGAACTAACATGTGATTACATTTTCACGCAATTTGGGTGCATAGATCCTGAGAAATCAGTACCCAGAACAAGCACCTCTGGCCGTAATAACGGCCTTGATACTCCTGGGTATTAGTCAAACAGAGCTGCCGGTCGAAGTGGCCGTGCGGTTACAGGCGCTGCAGTCTGGAACCGCAAGACCGCTACGGTCGCAGGTTCGAATCCTGCCTCGGGCATGGATGTTTGTGATGTCCTTAGGTTAGTTAGGTTTAACTAGTTCTAAGTTCTAGGGGACTAATGACCTCAGCAGTTGAGTCCCATAATGCTCAGAGCCATTTGAACCATTCAAACAGAGCTTGGATGGCGTGTACAGGTACAGCTGCCCTTGCAGCTTCAACACGATACCACAGTTCATCAAGAGTAGTGACTGGCGTATTGTGACGAGCCAGTTGCTCGGCCACCATTGACCAGACGTTTTCAATTGGTGAGAGATCTGGAGAATGTGCTGGCCAGAGCAGTAGTCGAAAATTTTTTGTATCCAGAAAGGCCCGTATAGGACCTGCAAGATGCGGTCGTGCATTATCCTGCTGAAATGTAGGGTTTCGCACGGATCGAATGAAGGGTAGAGCCACGGGCACGGGTCGTAACACATCTGAAATGTAACGTCCACATGAGGTGACCGAGACGTGTAACCAATAGCACCCCATACGATCACGCCGGGTGATACGCCAGTATGGCGATGACGAATACACACTTCCAATGTGCGTTCACAGCGATGTCGCCAAACACGGATGCGACCATCATGATGCTATAAACAGAACCTCGATTCATCCGAAAAAATGACGTTTTGACATTCGTGCACCCAGGTTCGTCGTTGAGTACACCATCGCAGGCACTCCTGTCTGTGATACAGCGTCAAGGGTAACCACAGCCATGGTCTCCGAGCTGATAGTCCATGCTGCTGCAAACGTCGTAGAACTTTTCATGCAGATGGTTGTTATCTTGCAAACGTCCCCATCTGTTGACTCAGGGATCGAGACGTGGCTGCGCGATCCGTTACAGCCATGCGGATAAGGTGCCTGTCATGTCGACTGCTAGTGATACGAGGCCGGTGGGATCCAGCACGGCGTTCCGTATTACCCTCGTGAACCCACCGATTCCATATTCTGCTATTCATTGGATCTCGACTAACGCGAGCAGCAATGTCGCGATACGATAAACCGCAATCGCGACAATCTACAATCCGACCTTTACCAAAGTCGGAAACGTGATGGTACGCATTTCTCCTCCTTACACGAGGCATCACAACAACGTTTCACCAGGCTACGCCGGTCAACTACTGTTTGTGTATGATAAATCTGTTGGAAACTTCCCTCATGTCAGCACGTTGTAGGTGTCACCACCGGCGCCAACCTCGTGTGAATGCTCTGAAAAGCTAATCATTTGCATATCGCAGCTTCTTCTTCTTGTCGGTTAAATTTCGCGTCTGTAGTACGTCATCTTCGTGGTGTAGCAATTTTAATGGCCAGTAGTGTATATGCAAGGAGTCACTTGCAGTTTTTTCCAGTCTCTTGGGACTTTTGTGCTGGGCGAAAGATTCACGATAAATGCAAGCTACGTAAGGAGCCAATGCCATAGAGTACTCTTTGTAAAACCGAACTGGGATTCCATCCGGACCAGGTGACTTATTTGCTTTCAAATCTTTCAGTTCTTTCTCTACGCCATGGATGGTTATTGCCCTGTCGCCCATAAAGGAGTCTGCCCGAGTGTCAAATGCTTGCGGCTGCTGCGTCTCCTCGCGCGAGAGCGAGTTGCTGCCGGAATATATAGCACGAGCACTCTGACCGTCCTCCATCTCGACACTCAGCTTCGACGGGAAGTCCGAATCACTGTCGGATACTAAATTTACGACCGTAACCGAAAGCATAGAAGAGTAGGGTAGCTCCTGAACAGCACACGTACCGTTACCGAGTGGGAGGGCGCAGGAGAAAGGTGCTGGCAGCGGTGACAGAGACTAGCCGCCTGCTAATGAGCGGATTTGCTTTCGTCGCGTGCGTGAGTCGTCCCAATGGCCCGAGCGGCGCCCAGATGTGGCGCGAAAGCCGCCCTGACACGGATTCGCGGCGGCTCGGCTCCTCTGGAGGAGGCGTCCTGTTCTGTCCCCACCACAGGCCACCATCCGGCGTCGAGCCAGCGGCCAGCCGCTGCCTCCACCCACCAGTCCACCACTGCATGCAGACCCACACTGCGCTATGAGTTCGGGCCTTAACAGAGGAACGTGACACATCTCATGCAAACTGCCCAGAGTCCGACGCCATATATGAACAAGCTGGCACGGTGCTGGTCAGGAACGCGGCAGTCCGTAATCCAGTTTTGAACTTCCTTTTCCTCCGCATCTGAAGAGGACACTTCGCAACCACCGCCCATCAGTGAACCGTAAGTAGTCTGCAACGACAAATCAAATAGTTCTTCAGTGGTCTCTCAGGTTTTCTCGGCGTGATTGATTGATGGTTTGCTTTCGGCTGTTAAACGAAGTTGTCGATCAACAACTCGCTTGAACACTTGAAAGCAAACGATTAGATATTTTCGTTACACGTCATATACGTCACTTTTGTACACACAACCATTGCCACAGCTACGTCTGCTTTCGATGGCATGCTGCTGATCATATCAATCGCTGACTTGAAGTAATACAATGCTCCTGAGTATCCAAACGGGTGTGTTAGTCGTAAAGTGCGTCACAATGAATCTGCAACACCCTATCGCCGTGTTTTCCGGCAAAGTATCGAGGCGACGCCTATCTACACCTACATATACTGTGACATATCATATTCTGGCCGCACCTGTGTATTCGTTCTGTAGCTACTGAGGACACCATAGACTCTTCTCGACATCCAGGTGAAGGACGCTTTCCACAGCTTGAGGGTGTTGGGTCGGCCTTTCTGTAATCTTCCTAAGTGGGTGGTGGTCGAGGCGTGGCAGACAGATTTCAGTGACGAGTAACTGTCTCATGGCGGCCAGTGTTGTCCAACACCAGAGTGGAAGTCTTGCCAGGAGGCAGCAGCATACTGAAGCGGTATCAGCTGAAGCCAGATAAGCCGGCCGAAGTGGCCGTACGGTTAAAGGCGCTGCAGTCTGGAACCGCAAGACCGCTATGGTCGCAGGTTCGAATCCTGCCTCGGGCATGGATGTTTGTGATGTCCTTAGGTTAGTTAGGTTTAACTAGTTCTAAGTTCTAGGGGACTAATGACCTCAGCAGTTGAGTCCCATAGTGCTCAGAGCCATTTGAACCATTTGAAGCCAGATAATGCTAGTGAGAATCCCTGCATTCTGCTCCTAGTTCTGAGTCGATGACAGGGCTATGTGTTAAACAGTTTCTTGGAGTGGTTTATTGTTCGCGAAGTCGAGGAATCTCTCGGCAGCCATCGTGGGGCTCAGGGGGCAAGTCGTGGTCCGTTTAGACCGGAGTCTGTACCTTAAAGTGTTTGAGTGGAGTCGGGAATTTAATGTCTCATCTTGATTAACAAAGTAACTTTTCATAAACTACGGTAATTCGGGCGTTGAATTCTCTTTGGATTTTTTTCGGAATTGCAGGCGACTGTTGCGTTTTAGTGGGCGATCATGTACTCGATAGGAAGAGGGTTTCGTATATCAGGGCGTTGCGACGTAAATAGCTAGGGGCAGCGTTTACTGAACGACCAGCACATGGTGAAGTCTAATTCAACCAAATAAATTCCATTTATTTCCGTGGAAGTTTGATTGTTGTGTTAGTAGGTGCCTTTTGACCCGTCGACGTTGAGCCGTACCCCTGTTCATAGTGTGAAGTTTGCCGGTAGAAGCTGTCAGGAGCCAATTTGGAGGCCCACCCTCTTAGCTGCGTGATGCCGGCACGTTACCTCAGCGTGTTCGGTCAGAGTGTTAGCTGCCCTCTGTAATAAAAACACTAAGTTAATGGATCAACGATGAACTTGCACCAGCGCCATGGGACGTCCGCCCGAATAAATAAAACGAATAAGAACGAACAAAATGAGATTTTTAAAAAAGTGGTCAGTGTGTCTGACTGCCATGCGGCAGGCCCGGGTTCGATTCCCGGGAGAGTCGGAGATTTTTTTCCGCTCAGGGATTGGGTGTTGTGTTGTCATCATCATCATCATTTCATCAACATCGGCGCGCAAGTCTCCCAATGCGGCAACAACTGATAACATTTGCAACTCGGCAGTCGAACTTCCTCAGGGGACTTCCGGCCATCAATGTCACCACAGGATCATTTCATTTTTCTCATATAGTAATTGGATTTCTACAGGGCATTAATTGAATTTAAATAAGTGAGAAATTTAACTGTGTTTGGCGGGTCAAACGGCTCTAATCACTATGGGACTTAACATCAGAGGTCATCACTCCCCTATACTTAGAACTACTTAAACCTAACTAACCAAAGGACATCACACACATCCATGCCCGAGGCAGGATTCGAACCTGCTACCGTAGCAACTTTGGCTGGTCAAAGACAGGCTGGCGACCCATTTTTAGATAGACTGGATAATCTGGCAGTGTACAGAATGCATCCTGATCCGCCAATAAACGTTTCCAGTTTAAACTGCAGAACATTAAGTCGAGTGATTTGTGTGGCGCACCGCACATCGCTAAGAGTGCTTGGATTTTGGCCGCGGCCACAGTAGTGATTTCGAGGAACGACACGGTAGATTCGAAGATAGACGAGCGGAAAGTTTCACAATATCTGTACATAAATACGCTGCAAGTCGACGGGGAAGCCGCGCGGACCGTGACATGGCGCCACAGACCGCTCGGCTACCCAGCGCGGCGATGAATGAGTACTGAGAGCTCTTAAGGTATGCACCTTACAGGTCATGAGACCATGTTTATTAATGGGCATTTTTTTCTTGTTTTGGTCTATACTACCACCTCTGCAATTTTGTCGTTGGAGTTCCGGTTCACCCTGTACCTTTAAACGATGTGGCAGTTTGCATTAGTTTACCAGTAATCTTGTAAAGAGACATAATCGTATTCTCTCTCCTTGCTGTGGTTATTAAGTTGCATTAATCGACATCTAAAAAGTGTTGCCATTCAGTACAATATGTGGAAATACTGTGTAAGCCGTTCCCCAATTGCTTACCATCATCCAGCGGCGGTTCTTTCCTGCAGGCAACAGCATGATCAGCGAAGAATCTGAAGGCGCTGATGACACTATATGATAAACTTTTTTCACGGAGCGTCAGAACATTAGCGGTTCTATTACGGGTAACAAGTACATAAACTAGAAAACTGACGCTGTCACGAGATTTATCTGGAATACGATGAAAGTCAGTGTCAAAGTAAATGTGAAACATTACGTCATTTTGGTGAACACAAGGGCGAAGCTAACCTAAAGTTTTATTTAGTGATCATTTATACCCATTATTTTACCAAGAAAATTGTTCTTCGATACCCTATCGTTGTTTTGTGCATCAGGATGTATCAGCGCTAATGATGAAATTGTAAGTGCTGCTTCATTAGCATCTCATTAGCTTGAGATCAGACTCGCATAGATTCCTACAGGAACCATAGTGTAGGGAATCCACATTTGATCATTTTTCACATACAAGAAGTAATCCCTGAGCTGAAAAGCATGTTGAGAACTAGCAAACCTACAGCATCGAGCGAAATAGTACCCCAAACCAACAGATATATAATAACAAAGACACATCCTTACATCCGTAGCCGAGGACTAACACACGGTCTTATCGTGGTGATCGACTCCGAGGTTGTTAGTACGACTCCTGGTGTCACACGAAATAATAATCGCCAATATTTGGATTGGAAATGGACCAGAGTTGGTGGCATATGGTTCCTGATCACCAGATATTGCGGCCTTAGGTTAAATTCCAATCTCTCGGCAGTGTCTAACGAATTCAGGGTTGTGACACTGTGGTGTTGGTGGTCCGTCCCTCAAATGGAGGCGTTCATCTCAACGGCCCGTTTGATGCCATTCGAAAGAAGTAAGCTATGGACCAGCACCGAGTTTCACCCGCACTCATCCTGTACGCTTGCGACACAATACACTCAGTTCGTGAAGCAATAGTGCCAATGTCTGCGAAGAAAGAAAACCTTTTCCAGTCATGCAGCTCTAACTATAGAGAGTACCGCAGCCAATAGTGCCACACGACTTAACTTTTAACAAGCTACATAGGAAGCTGTTTAATATAAGCATATTGTCTGAGTCACTATAGTCGCGCGGTATTAGCCGAGCTGTCTGGGGCGCTGCAGTCATGGACTGTGCGGCTGGTCCCGGCGAACGTTCGAGTCCTCCCTCGGGCATGGGTGTGCCATAGTCCATACAACACGCCTATCAAGCACGTCCAGCCCTTTGTCTAAAGGATTCAGCTCAGGAGAACAATTACGAAAAGGTCTTACCTCCCACTGCTTCAGCGATGCATACAGACCTATAGAGTGGAATGACTGGAAGCGATCGGCTCTCGGACCCACTCAGTCTAATAGGCGCTGCTCATGCGTGGTTGCCGGCCGGAGTGGCCGTGCGGTTCTAGGCGCTACAATCTGGAGCCGAGGGACCACTACGGTCGCAGGTTCGAATCCTGCCTCGGGCATGGATGTGTGTGATGTCCTTAGGTTAGTTTGGTTTAAGTAGGTCTAAGTTCTAGGGGACTGAAGACCTCCGGTGCTAAGTCCCATGGTGTTCAGAGTCATTTGAACCATTTTACTATGTTTCCTTCACTACCGAATGCCGATGAAAAATTAGTTTTGAGCATCATAATTCTTACAGGATGAACTGTAGTTCAGCGTCGACGAGAATGACTTGGATGTAGCTTCCTCGCCCTTGAATGGCTTATCAGCTGTTACAGGTGGCGTCTTACTGGAAGGCTATGGTGTATCTGAGGTTCTCCTTACAAGAAACAAAACCAGTCTTGAAACAGCCAAAGACGAAATTATCAGCGCCTCCAAGTTGGACCTATCACTGCGGTGAATGAACTGTGAAATATCTAGCGTCTGGAATGCTGCATTTACTCTATTCAAATATCTATTTAATTGATTTGGCTACATGTCACAAATTGCACTACTGAAATGGCACTGGGAAATTTTGAGATGTGCCTCTTCTTTTTCTAGTTTCTGAACATTTATCGCAAAGATAAAAAAAAAACTATTCTTCTCTGTTTACACCATTTGTCCTTCCTTCGGTACGACCTGGTAATTGTAGAGTGCCATCCACCAGCGATTTGGGAATTACAGGCAATTTTATCCTTTTTCCAGGTTACCGTCCTCTCAACAACTGTCAATTACCCTAAGACAGAATTATAAATACATGATAGTGAAGCAGCCGGAAATTTGCGCAAACAAATGTAGAAAACCATACGTACATCTGGCGGTGTGTCAGACCAGTCTTCGCTGATTCGGCACACCCTTTCGATCCTTGCCTCACTCAGGTCCCTGTCTAGTGCGTCACATCCCGTGTGTGACGTCATCCACGATGGGACGTTCAGCCCCGATTTTCCTTTCCTCCTTTCTTTCTCGGAAGGCAGTGCGCTGTGCGTTAAGCCGTATAAGCAAAGTGAGGACAAAAGAAATATTACTTATCGTACTTAAATAACACACTACTTTGGTTAAATTGATAACCTTCGCTTGGTTTGCAGAGGCTACCGATAATCGCTATTTTTGCTACCCAACGTCCACGATGTCTCCTTTAAAGTTTGCTATGAACCCAAAGTGCATAAAAATAAATAGTTGTAACGGTGAGCAAAATTTCGTAACGTGATGTCAGTGTCAAAAGGAAAGAAACAGAGTCGCTAAAACGCAGCAAACGATTGAGATTTGAGACTGACCGTGAGTATTAAGTGTCTGTATTGAAGATTTAACGATATACTTACTTGGTAATGACTGCTCAGTACTTACTGTTAGCTGACGGTTATTCCCAAGAGGAGGAAAAGCCCACAGGGAAAGTAGAACGGCGCTCATCTCATCTGCAAGACGTTTGCATCCTGACATAGCTGACCAGGTTGCACGCGCTTAGCTAGTTCTTTTTCCTCGTGCTGCAGTTTCTATTGGACCGAGAAGGAAAATAGGCCTTTCAGCGTTTTTGTTTCCACTGATCTCTAGCTATAAAAGTAAACAGGTGAACAATACTATAGCTGAACAAAATAAATGATGAACATTTAGTAAGTACAACCCGAAAATGGGGACAATTAAAATACAAAAACACTGATGACAGGATAATCCTCGTCTCCCAAACTAGCTACAAAATTGAAGAAAAAATGCAAAAACTAGTAATTACTGTTAGTTTGATTTTCCGATACATAAAATTAATATTTAAAAAGGAAAACACTTGCTAATGTTCTGCAAAATTAAATTTATTTGGAATTAAGAACACACATCGTACGTCACGATTGCAGTGTAGACACTTTTGTGGTTCCAAGATGACCAGTTTCTGCCATCATCTGACCTAATGGAACTTGTTATATAAGTGCCGTGTTACATTGGATGAAGTCAAAGCATAAAAGACACATCACACGTACAGATATCTTGATAAAAATGCAGTTGATATAATGCACATTCCGTCGGCAGCGCAGTGCTGTGCGGCAAGCTTGGGGGAGTCATGCTCGCCGCCAATATGCGTGGATGGTACGAGGATTTTATTAACTGTGTGCATTTCATCAACTGCATACATTTTATCAAGTAGGTTTTTTATCTAGACATGTAGACTATACGTGTGAAATGCCTTTTATAGGTTGACTTCATGGAACGCAACATGGCAGTTTTATAACAAGTTCCGTAAATCAGATGATGGCAGCATAAGACTATTGAAACCGGTCATTTTGGAACCATAAAAGTGTCTACACTGCAGTCGCGGCCTACGAAGTCTGGTCTTCGTTTTCAACCATACCGATCGCTCCAAAGCACAGCATGTATATCTTACATTACATTTATTTGATCACGGACTGACTTTTGGCTTCTTAAGCTGCAGATGAGCATGATGTGTGATTTACATAGTACATGTACAGAAGATATGAAAATGACACAGAGTATTTTTGAAGATATGGAAATGACGTAGAGTATTTACACAGCAAAACCTTACATTTTTCGTGACATAGAAATACATTAACTAAAAACAGGGGGGGGGGGGGATAAAGTTTTTATGTGGATTTAAATTTAACAGCTGATGAGAAATAAGATGAAGCTATAGTCTGAATCTAGTTTTTGTCATGAAAACTTAATTTTTCTGTGTGATTTTATGTAGATAATCTATGTTCCCGAGTGGCGTCTTCCGTATAACTGCATTTTGTCACCGAGCGAGGTGGCGCAGTGGTAAGACACTGGACTCGCATTCGGGAGGACGACGGTTCAATCCCGCGTCCGGCCATCCTGATTTAGGTTTTCCGTGATTTCCCTAAATCACTCCAGGCAAATGCCGGGATGGTTCTTCTGAAAGGGCACGGCCGACTTCCTTCCCCATCCTTCCCTAATCCGATGAGACCGATGACCATGCTGTCTGGTCTCCTTCCCCAAAACCAACCAACCTGTATTTTTTCGATTGTTATCTTCTCTAAGTTTGTAATTTTTTCACTATGTTACAATGTGTCCAGTGGTACGATCTTATACATTTCCTGTAGTCAACCGACGTAACGCGCTGACAACGAATACACGCACTTTATTAAGAGTCAGATCTAACGACCACGAAATTGTTAAAGCACGTTCGCAACACTACGTCTCAAGATAATGGGTTCACACAGGTTCTTACAGCTTTTTCTTGCTGGCAGATTTGAGAAGTAACCTTTATCTTCACTTTAAAAGTTCAACGTATTAATGCAAAATTTTCTCCACCTTTTAGCGGTCTGGTTTATCCTGATTGCTATGCCGACCATAGATACACTCTTTCTCAGCGTATCTCTGCGATGCATAATTAACTAATTCGTTCAGAATTCGTATCCAAAATCACTGTAGAAACTGTATTCAGAATTTGCGTAAGCTTTTTATGGTGGACACTCTTTTTCTACAACACCAATCTGGCAAATAGCTCCGTTTCTCAACAACCAAAGATAATCAATAATGTCGAGCTCTTAGCCTGACCTTCTCTTAGTAAAAGTTTTTCTTGCGCTTTAAACTGTCCAACTCTTGAATATAAGACAACAGTAACTGTAAACAACACTTTACTTGAGTGCAGAAGTAACGAATTTCAGTTGTATTTGTTATGAAAATATTGTCTTATGCGTTTTCCGTTATTACATGGAATAAACAGAATTTGGAACCGCTGCTGGCAAACCATACAAATTATTAAAAAATAGATGTAAGTATGTACGAATGTATGCGTGTTCCACATCACCTCATAAACCAATGGACCGATCTCAACAAAACTTGGTACACTTATCATTGAATATCTGGAAAGAAGCACTGTAGGGTTAACAACCTTTTAAAGAGGTGGGGTTGAGGGTGAAAAGGCTGTGTAGTCCACGGTGCGATAATACCATACGGTAGTTACCCACTATTTGAGAATCTGTCCACTCAGAGACTTGCAAACAAAATTTACACGTAATTTCAATTTTATTGCTGAGGACCTCCACAGAATGATGAAAGGAACTAGTTTATCGCTTACTACATTTTCGCTGTTCATACAGCAAAACTGCATTTTAATTTATTAATTCTTTGCTACTAACTGTGTTCGTGACACATTTTGCATACAATATTCACGTATATCAATGAACGTAGAGCGAGGTGGCGCAGTGGTTAGACACTGGACTCGCATTCGGGAGGACAACGGTTCAATCCCGTGTCCGGCCATCCTGATTTAGGTTTTCCGTTATTTCCCTAAATCACTCCAGGCAAATGCCGGTATGGTTCCTCTGAAAGGGCACGGCCGACTTCCTTCCCCATCCTTCCCTAATCCGATAAGACCGATGACCACGCTGTCTGGTCTCCTTCCCCAAACCAACCAACCAACCACTGAACGTACCAACAAAATTACGCAATTGTACGACACTTAGTTTAGGAGATACGACGTCATAAACACTGAACTTATATATCCTTGACATCCATTTGTTGTAGAATCTTAGAATATATTCTGAGTTCAAACATAATGAGGTATCTTGTTCAAAAATGGTTCAAATGGCTCTGAGCACTATGGGACTTAACACCTGTGGTCATCAGTCCCCTAGAACTTAGAACTACTTAAACCTAACTAACCTAAGGACATCACACACATCCATGCCCGAGGCAGGATTCGAACCTGCGACCGTAGCAGTCGCGCGGTTCCGGACTGAGCGCCTAGAACCGCTAGACCACCGCGGCCGGCTAATGAGGTATCTTCAACAGAATGATCTTCTCAATGCCAGCCAGCACGGATTTCGAAAACACCAGTCATGTGAAACACAACTCACTTTTCTCACATGGCATACTGAAAGCTTTGGATCAAGGCAACAGGGTAGATGCAGTATTTCCTGATTACTGAAAAGCACCTGACTCAGTACCGCACCTACGCTTATTGTCAAAGTGCGATCTTATGGGGTATCGAGTGAAATTTGTGACTGGACTGAGGAATTTTTGGTAGGGAGGACACAGCATGTTATGTTGGATGGAGAGTCATCGTCAGATGTAGATGTAACTTCGGGTGTGCCCCAGGGAAGTGTTTTGGGACACTTGCTGTTCACATTGAACATTAATGACTTTGCAGACAATACTCATAGCAAAAAAAAAGGCTTTTTTAAAATGATGCAATTATGTATAATGAAGTACTAGCTGAGAGAAGATGCATAAATATTCAGTCAGCTATTGATAAGATTTCAACGTGGTGCAGAGACTGGCAACGTGCTCTAAATGTTCAGAAATGTAAAATTTTGCACTTCACAAAACGTAGTATCGTATGACTATAATTTCAATGACTCGCTATTGGAATCGGCCACCTCATATAAATACCTGGGTGTAACACTTTGTAGGGATATGAAATGGAATGATCACGTAGGTTTAGTCATGGCTAAAGCAGGTGGTAGACTTCTCTTATTGGTAGAATACTAGAGTACGGCAATAAGTCTACAAAGGAGTTTGCTTACAAATCAATCGTGCGACCGGTTCTAGAAAATTGCTCGAGCGTGTGGGACACGTATCAATTAGGACTAACAGGGGATACTGAAAGTATACAGAGAAAAGTTGCACGAATGGTGGTTCGTTAAATCCGTGGGAGAGAGTCACAGAGATACTGAAGGAACTGAATTGGAAGACTCTTGAAGATAGACGTAAAGCTGGCCTGGGTGGCCGAGCGGTTCTAGGCGCTACAGTCTGGAACAGCGTGACCGCTACGGTGGCAGGTTAGAATCCTGCCTCGGGCATGGACGTGTGTGATGTCCTTAGGTTAGTTAGGTTTAAATAGTTCTAAGTTCTAGGGGACTGATGACCTCAGAAGTTAAGTCCCATAGTGCTCAGAGCCATTTGAACCATAGACGTAAACTACCCTAAGAAAGTCTATTAAGAAAGATTCAAGAGCCGGCTTTAAATGATTTCTCTAGGAATATACTACAACCTCTTACATATCGCTCACATAGGGATCGTGAGGATAAGTTTAGGGTCATTACTGCACGCACAGAGCTTCAAACAATCATACTTGCAGCGTTCGATACGTGAACGGAATGGGAAGAAACCCTCTGCCATGCACCTTACTATGCTTTGCAGAGTACAGATGTAGATGCAGATGTAGAATGCATAAAAACAACTGCGTAATGGAAGACGTTTAATTTTTTTTTTATTTCGTTGGTAGTAAACTACACGCAGCACTTTCCACAGGCAGTAGTTACATGTACCACTGGATTTACCTGCAAAATTATATAGTGCGACATACAGTCCAGCACATACGACGTCAATTAGGCTGAGATGCGTGAAATACTGCCACATCATGCATGATGTTTTAATTTATTACTTCTTTACTACTTACTCTCTTCACAACACATTTCGTACACAGCATCCACATATTCCGCTGAATATACCTAGAAACGTCTATCATTTTACTGCTCATAGTTGAGGAGATATGAAGTCATAAACACTGAGATACTTGAGAAACTGCCGCATCATACATGACGTTTTAATTCATTACTTCTTTACTACGAATTCTATTCACAACAAGTATCACAGACAGTTTCCACATTTGCTGCTAAATGTACCTAGAAAAATATATCATTTTATGTCACATAATTCAGGCGATATATAGTCATAAATACGAAGATACGTCACAAACTGCCGCATCATGCATGAGGTTTTAATTCATTGCTGATTTACTACTAACTCTCTTCACAACACATTTCTCAGACAATAGGCACATATACCACTCTGTGTACCTGCAAAATTATATATCTGTATAGCATGTAGTTCAGAAGATACGATGTCATAAACATTAAGCTGAAAATGAAACTGCAGGGCGAACTTCGCTAGACATACAGGTGATACATGCGTACAAATACCCGTGAAATATGTTAAATATGTTAATATATGTGTGAAATATGTTTTACATGTGCATATGCAGCAAAGCTAAGGGTAAAAAGCCATCCTAACCCCTGGAACGATTTCAGTCAAATTTAGTACATATATTAGTTACAATATGGAAAGAAAAGCTGCTGAGGTAAGAACCACCAGCCTCCTACAGGGGAGAGTGGTGAGTGTGATTATGTGGAGAGAGAAGGGAGGACGAGTAGATGGACAGACAGCGATGGAGAAGAAGGAGATAGGCGCAGATAGGGATAGGGCGGAGAGACAGAGAGAGACAAGAGGAGGAGATGGACAGAGTGGGGGGTGGAGGAGGTGGGTGGACAGAATGGGTAGTGGAAATGGACAGAGAGAGGGAGAGGTGGAGGTGATTGACAAGGACAATGGGGATGGGTAGAGAGAGAGGAAGGAGGAGATGTGTATAAAGAGTGAGGGGATAGGTAGAGAAAGGAGAGAGAAGGAGGTGTTAGAAAGAGGGGGAAAGAGAAGATAGAGTGAGGAGCAAGGAGGAGACGGACAGAGAGAGAAGGGAGGAGCAGATGGACTAATAGAGGACTGGAAGAAAGAAATAGTTGACCAATGCCGGCTCTCTCAGCTGGTTTGGTCATAAATCCGTCAGGAACAGTTTTATTAGAATAATTTCTCTAACTTCTCTTCAAGGTCTTCAAGCTTAGGAACACTATGCCCTTTCTTTGTCACTTGCCGTTGTGTTCCTGTTTGTTATAGCATGTGAAAATGCATCTCTCGATGTATTATCACTTTTGTATAGCTCTGCACTCGGAAACTACGTATTTCGTAACAGACTTCGATGTGGTAAACTAATTACAAATTGTCCACATGTTGTTCGAACCGTTGTACTGAGGGTTAAACAAAAAGGACAACACGATGAAGCAATGTTTTCAAATTTTAGGACAGAATGAGATTGAGTGTAAATTCTGCGACATATTGACAATGACCTACGTAAAAAATGTAGTAAAAAGGGCACTGGAAGTTTACGAAAAGCAGATAGCAGAGTCATAAAAGTCATGCTGCGGAGGAATACTTCAGATTGTAGCTTAAAGATCAGCTAGGAAGCCAACAAGACTGAAATTAATGGGAAATGCAAACGAAGTAAATGAAAATGAGTGTAAATCAAATGGAAAAGTGATGATAGCGAAAAATTGAAATCTGCGCAGAGGAAGCATAAAACTAATTTCTAAGAAATAAAATAGAAAAAGCTTAAATTACGAGGTTCAGGTGGGAAACCACTTTTAAGTGCAGAAGAAAGGGCAGGCAGATGGCAAGTAATACAACAAAAGCGAGTGCGATGGACAAGAGTCGTCCCAGAGTGAGACAGAAAAGGAACAAAAGTTCATGAGGAGGAAAAGATAACGCAGTAACGCTACCATTGTTTGACATATCTCAGAATTAGCTCAGACAAGTCAGCCTAAGTCGGTGACACATCTTCAGAGTTACTAGAATGTCTAGGAAGTAAAGTAACTACAAGATTCTTTGAGCTTATGCGAAAAACTTTTGATATGGATGACTTAGTATTAGAAGTCCAGAGGAGAATTATCATAATATTATCGGAGGAAGGAAAGAGCGGGTAAATGTTCAAATTATCAGAGAAACAGTCTGACATATTATGCTCGTAAATTTACAACAAGGGTAATATAGTGAAAAACTGAAGAAGTTCTCGATGAAAAACAGTTGGTTTGAGAATAGTAAAAGGTATCAGAGGAGCAAATGTAAGTAGAGCTTAATAGTGGAAGGAAGAAGAAATAAAGATCAGGAAACTTTCCAAGCAACGTGGATCTAGAATAAACGTTCACCAAAGCAAGGTGAAATAAAATGAACGCAATAGTGGGACAGTTGAGCTAAAGTGCAGAGGAGAATCTACATAAACTGAACAGGAGTAATAAAAGTTGTAGTTCAAAAAAAAGTGTCAAGCGGTGCTTTTAAACCGCTACTATGGCAATGAACACCTGACGATGCTTGCACCTGACGAGCGGAACCGGCCAAACAAGTCAAGTAATACGAGACCTATGATTGCGTTGTGTGAAATAAAAGAAAGGTGAGATATTCAATATAATATTTAAGAACGAAACAGTAGCTGTAGAAGTGTAAGAATTCTCCTCCCTAGGAAGCAAGTTTCCACTGGACAGTCGAGGCAAGGAAGATTAACACGATGTAGTAAAACAGAGAGGGTGACATCAAGGCTATCAAAAGATTGATGATTGAGAAACGAAATTAAAAATTGCAGTTTTAAATTGAAGTATCTTGCCTTCTAATGTTTTATGAAATAGTACGTTTACGCACAACAAATCACGGAGCTAACTCTGTCAGTCCGCCCATAAAGGTTGGAAATACCACGTTTCACGCTGTTGTTGAGCCACTGGGAGACCGAAGTCCTTCGGTCATATTCCGTTTCCTCATTGAATTCATGCTATTCTACCCTTAGCCGGCCGGAGTGAGCGAGCGGTTCTAGGCGCTACAGTCTGGAACCGCGCGACCGCTACGGTCGCAGGTTCGAATCCTGCCTCGGGCATGGATGTGTATGATGTCCTTAGGTTTAAGTAGTTCTAAGTTCTAGAGGACTGATGACCTCAGAAGTTAAGTCCCATAGTGCTCAGAGCCATTTGAACCAATTCTACCCTTATGCTGTGTTGTTTTTAGTGTGTTCCTTTTCCAATGAGTATTCGCTCCTAGCCCGCTGCACAAGGACAACGCACATTTCTCTCTTTTGTTCCAGGAGCGTTACGAATCATGCTGCCACCGTCACTGCTAACCATCCAACTCCTTGTGGTGGCTTCCGTGGTCTCTCGTGGGATCTCTGGCCACTTCCTACCAGCAGGTAAGCGAACTCTGACAAGTAATAAGAGAGAAAGTAACTGGAATATTATATGTAGCAGTTCTTTAATTATCACTTATTTATTGCAGACAATTGCTTTATGTATTAAATTCGTGATTAATTCGCTATTGTGGTACAAAACTATGATCTAGTCTTTCTAAATGGAGTACAATGAAGAACGTGTTAATTGGATGGTGAGTAACAAAAGATCTTGGAAACAGATTGAGTGCACAGCAGACGCGGTTTTAAGACTCTCTGCTTACCCATAGAGTGGCCCACACGTCGAGTTTATCCTCTTTCTGTGTCCGGATCTCCGGTTTCCGAGTTGAGCAACAACCGTTGGCTAGGGTAGTGATATCTGTGTTAACAGTAAGGTTTCGTGGTGGTCACGTCTGTGGAAAATCAAAAGTTGGCGAAGGAACAATTCTAGAATATTGTCCAGTGTTCGCAGTCCTTGTCAAGCACCTGTGATAATACAGACCTCGAATGAATTCAGAGACACACTGTTAGGTTCGTGACAGATTGGCGTAACCCATATGAACGCATAACAGTAATACTCAAGAAACTCGGATGGGAATCCTTGGAAAAATACAACGTAGTTCTCACGGAATCTTTTAGGTAAATTTAGAGAACCCCTGTTGGGAGAATGAACAGGTACTGTACGGCGACTGAAGTATATAGCGCGTAAGGATCGTGAGAATACGATACAAGAGATTAGGAAACTTACAGACATGTAGACAGTAATTATTGTCACTTTTCTCTCGCCGAAAGGTGAATGGAATATGGCAGAAATCAATAACATTAGTAAAATGTACCCTCCACTATCGACTGAACATTGGTTTGCGGAGTATATGTCTAGAACATAACCTGGAGAAGTCCCACAGGTTTACCATGGGGGTGGATCAGTCATTTTGGGCCGGTCGTATGTAACTTCTCTCGTAACATTTTTTGAGATATGTTTCTGGGGTCAACAGTCTTCTTGGTGGTTTCACACCACGAGTTCCTTTCCTGTGTCAACGCCTTCATCTCAAAATAGCAGCTACACCCAACACTCTCAATTAATTTTTGGATACATTCCAATCTAGGCCTACACCTACAGGCTTCGGTCTCGACGATCCTTGTAGAACCATTGAATTTGTTTCCTAATATCATAACACAAGTCCTGCCATCCCATCCCCTCTTCTAGTCAGCGCTTCTACATATTTCATTCATCGCCGATTGTGTGGAAAAACATCTTCATTTCTAATCTTATCAGTCCATTAAATGTTCAGTAGCCTGCTATAATGCATGTAAGATGTCCCAGTTTTTTTTCTTTTCCCTTGTCCACACAGTCCACGATTCACTACCATTCAAAGCTGTTCTCCAGAAGGGTATTCACATAATTTACTTCCTCAGACTAAAGCGTGTGTTAGATACTAGCAGACATCTTTTAGCGAGGATTGCTTTCTTTACTTGTGTTTGTCTGCTTTTTATATTTTCATTGCTCCGTCCGTCATGCGTTGTACCACTTCCAAGGGAGCAGAATTCATTCACTTCGTCTACGTCGTGGTTCTCAATTTTTATCTAAAGTCTGTCGCTAACCTCATGTCAGCTACTCCCCACTGTGCCCTTCTTTCTGTGATTTCTCTCATTCCACATTCTGTGCTCAATTAATTGTTCATTCCATTCAACAGTTCCTGCCATTCTTCGTCACTTTAACTGAGGATAGTGTCGTATCAGCTGATACTATCATTGTTATAAGTTCGTCCTGAATTTTCCACTCCTGTGCCTTTCTTTCACTGCCACTATTACTCCAGGAGGCAGGATTCAACCGACGGGATCTTCTGGCGCAGATCCGATTGAGCAAGCTTCGGACCGGTTAAGAAATACTGTGCGCCATCGCAGGAGTCTTGTTGACACACTGGAATTCCCCAGGTGGGCTGCCGTCGAAAATGTAACGACGTCTAGACCACTTTGTGGGCAGCGTGCCAAGTGGATCCAAGACTGTTACTACGGGGGGAGCAACTCTGTATACAACGTCAGCCAGGATCAGACTTTGGTTTCACAGATGTGCAAAGTTGTGAACTTTCTAACAGACTGCCTTTATTTTTATTACTGTTTCGTCTTTATTTCAGAGCGCAATTGTTTCTTAGATTCACAAGGCTTATTCTTAATTTTGTAATAAATATTTCAGTCCAAAGTCAAACAACTGGCTTCGTTACCAGTATCGATTTATTGCCTAAGGAGCATACTATGTTCTATTTAGAAAGCAAGAAAAATGTAGGTAGTAAATTTTATGAAACTACACTCCTGGGAATGGAAAAAAGAACACATTGACATCGGTGTGTCAGACCCACCATACTTGCTCCGGACACTGCGAGAGGGCTGTACAAGCAATGATCACACGCACGGCACAGCGGACACACCAGGAACCGCGGTGTTGGCCGTCGAATGGCGCTAGCTGCGCAGCATTTGTGCACCGCCGCCGTCAGTGTCAGCCAGTTTGCCGTGGCATACGGAGCTCCATCGCAGTCTTTAACACTGGTAGCATGCCGCGACAGCGTGGACGTGAACCGTATGTGCAGTTGACGGACTTTGAGCGAGGGCGTATAGTGGGCATGCGGGAGGCCGGGTGGACGTACCGCCGAATTGCTCAACACGTGGGGCGTGAGGTCTCCACAGTACATCGATGTTGTCGCCAGTGGTCGGCGGAAGGTGCACGTGCCCGTCGACCTGGGACCGGACCGCAGCGACGCACGGATGCACGCCAAGACCGTAGGATCCTACGCAGTGCCGTAGGGGACCGCACCGCCACTTCCCAGCAAATTAGGGACACTGTTGCTCCTGGGGTATCGGCGAGGACCATTCGCAACCGTCTCCATGAAGCTGGGCTACGGTCCCGCACACCGTTAGGCCGTCTTCCGCTCACGCCCCAACATCGTGCAGCCCGCCTCCAGTGGTGTCGCGACAGGCGTGAATGGAGGGACGAATGGAGACGTGTCGTCTTCAGCGATGAGAGTCGCTTCTGCCTTGATGCCAATGATGGTCGTATGCGTGTTTGGCGCCGTGCAGGTGAGCGCCACAATCAGGACTGCATACGACCGAGGCACACAGGGCCAACACCCGGCATCATGGTGTGGGGAGCGATCTCCTACACTGGCCGTACACCACTGGTGATCGTCGAGGGGACACTGAATAGTGCACGGTACATCCAAACCGTCATCGAACCCATCGTTCTACCATTCCTAGACCGGCAAGGGAACTTGCTGTTCCAACAGGACAATGCACGTCCGCAAGTATCCCGTGCCACCCAACGTGCTCTAGAAGGTATAAGTCAACTACCCTGGCCAGCAAGATCTCCGGATCTGTCCCCCATTGAGCATGTTTGGGACTGGATGAAGCGTCGTCTCACGCGGTCTGCACGTCCAGCACGAACGCTGGTCCAACTGAGGCGCCAGGTGGAAATGGCATGGCAAGCCGTTCCACAGGACTACATCCAGCATCTCTACGATCGTCTCCATGGGAGAATAGCAGCCTGCATTGCTGCGAAAGGTGGATATACACTGTACTAGTGCCGACATTGTGCATGCTCTGTTGCCTGTGTCTATGTGCCTGTGGTTCTGTCAGTGTGATCATGTGATGTATCTGACCCCAGGAATGTGTCAATAAAGTTTCCCCTTCCTGGGACAATGAATTCACGGTGTTCTTATTTCAATTTCCAGGAGTGTATTTTAGGTATCAAATTAACTCCTACATACAGTCATACGTAACGAAGTACGTTACACTGTAACTCGTCAGTTGAAAAGGCTAAGTGAGGCGCTTCCAGTGTTATTATCAGGTCATTTGCGTTATTTTTCACCATCACCTACTTTTTTATTAATAACAATCTTTATTACTCTTTTTATAATTTTGTCATAATGTACGATATAAGGCCGAATTTAATTTTACACAGTGATAAAAGATGCAATACAAATGGTTGCTATTAAAAAAGTTGGTGATTACAAGAAGTGATAAAAATGACTTCATAATATCATTACTATAAGATTTTGCCGTGAAAATTAATTAATTACTTTCAAAATGTATTGATGACGTGATCACTGCTTATTTGAGAACTTAGACATTTATTAAACTAAAATAATAAGTAATTAAAAAGCAAGCCATCTGAAATCCCTGTGCTAGCAGGACATAGCGGATGAGTTTATATTTGTGTAAAGGGGCTAAAGTAAGTTACTGTCAGTTGCACTCAACATATAAACTTGATTTCTTAAAACACACAATCACACAAGCAAGAATCAAAAACTCAAGGTTTTAACGAAAGACCTCCTTTGACTCAATTTAGATCGGCTGAAGGCCACATCGAAAATCCAAGGCACAAGGCCTAAGCAAGGAATTGAGGTACAGGAGTTATTTTGAAGGTTTCACTTCTTTAGAAAAACTTCTTTTCTCTTCAATATAAATAGGCTGAAAGCCTTAGCTTAAATTTTTCCCATAGAACGCGGCTGAATGCCTCACATTAATCAAGAACAGTGTCACAGCTTTAGGCCGAGACAAAGATTTTCAATGTTTAATCTAAATAGGCTGAACACTTGGCTGAAGGCCGCACATCAACAAAACAATTTAATGGCTTAAGGCCTAGGAAGAAGAGCTTTCAATTTAAAAAGGCTGAAGTCATTATCTTACAATATTTCGTGTAAAACTCGGCTGAAGGCCTCATACTAAAGAATAACAATCTTATGACTTAAGGACATGACACGGATTTTGAATGTTTAATTTAAGGACGATTAAAACTCGGCTGAAGGCCACACAACATGCAGAAATCAATTTTACGGCTTAAGGCCTAAAGGGAAGCGCTTCTAAATTTCAACTATAATAGGCTAAATGTTTTATCCTAAAATGCTTCACATAAAACTCGGCTGAAGGCCATATACGAAACCCAAACAATCTCATGGCTTCAATCCCAGACAAAGAAATTTCCAATTTTTAATTTAAGATGGAAAACTCGGCTGAAGGCCACATACAAACTACAAAACATTTCTTACAGCTTTAGGCCTAGACAAAATTTTTCAACTTTTGATTTGAAAAGGCTGAAAACTCGGCTGAAGGCGACATACCAACTTTAAACAAATTTACAGCTTAAGGAATAGGCACAAGGCATTTTCAATTTTAATTTGGAAAGGCTGAAACTCGGCTGAAGGGCACATACCAAACAAGAAACAATTTTTTTATGGCTTAAGGCCTAAGAAGAAAAGCCTTGCAATTTTAATAAGCTAAATCTTGGCTGAAGGCCACACAGAGTACTTAAAAGAGAAATCACTATGTAAAACACAAGGAACGGCGCTCCGAAGGTTCCAAGAAACGGCCTGGGAAGGTAACACTAATGCATGTTTAGGTGGGACAGGCACCCAGACCAGCAACCTCTTAATCGGAAGGCAACCCAACCGAAAGCCAGGCAACGAACCAACCAACAAGATCAGTTCTGCTCCACCCGACCAGCAAAACGACAACAAGATGCGAATAGCACATCGTTCATGATACTGGTGCCCAATCCAGCCAAGTCAGAATAAAAGCCCAAAACTACCAACAACATCTTAGGTGTTGAACTACATGCCGTGTTGGACAGCATCAACATGACGAGGAAAATCCACTGCAAAAAACTATGTCAACGACCACGGCCGGTCACCGGAATGTCAACGGCCACAGGGCAGGAGATACCTATGGTACATTTCATTGTTGTTGTTGTGGTCTTCAGTCCTGAGACTGGTTTGATGCAGCTCTCCATGCTACTCTATCCTGTGCAAGCTTCTTCATCTCCCAGTACCTACTGCTACCTACATCCTTCTGAATCTGCTTAGTGTATTGATCTCTTGGTCTCCCTCTACGATTTTTACCCTCCACGCTGCCCTCCAATGCTAAATTTGTGATCCCTTGATGCCTCAAAACATGTCCTACCAACCGATCCCTTCTTCTAGTCAAGTTGTGCCACAAACTTCTCTTCTCCCCAATCCTATTCAATACCTCCTCATTAGTTACGTGATCTACCCACCTTATCTTCAGCATTCTTCTGTAGCACCACATTTCGAAAGCTTCTATTCTCTTCTTGTCCAAACTGGTTATCGTCCATGTTTCACTTCCATACATGGCTACACTCCATACAAATACTTTCAGAAACGACTTCCTGACACTTAAATCTATACTCGATGTTAACAAATTTCTCTTCTTCAGAAACGATTTCCTTGCCATTGCCAGTCTACATTTTATATCCTCTCTACTTCGACCATCATCAGTTATTTTACTCCCTAAATAGCAAAACTCCTTTACTACTTTAAGTGTCTCATTTCCTAATCTAATCCCCTCAGCATCACCCGATTTAATTTGACTACATTCCATTATCCTCGTTTTGCTTTTGTTGATGTTCATCTTATATCCTCCTTTCAAGACACTGTCCATTCCGTTCAACTGTGAAGGCAGCAGACGATCAAGTAGGTAAAAAGACGAGGGCTAATAGAAATCCTTGGGTAACAGAAGAAATATTGAATTTAATTGATGAAAGGAGAAAATATAAAAATGCAGTAAATGAAGCAGGCAAAAGGGAATACAAACGTCTCAAAAATGAGATCGACAGAAAGTGCAAAATGGCTAAGCAGGGATGGCTAGAGGACAAATGTAAGGATGTAGAGGCTTGTTTCACTAGGGGTAAGATAGATACTGCCTACAGGAAAATTAAAGAGACCTTTGGAGAGAAGAGAACCACTTGTATGAATATCAAGAGCTCAGATGGAAACCCAGTTCTAAGCAAAGAAGGGAAGGCCGAAAGGTGGAAGGAGTATATAGAGGGTTTATACAAGGGCGATGTACTTGAGGACAATATTATGGAAATGGAAGAGGATGTAGCTGAAGATGAAATGGGAGATAAGATACTGCGTGAAGAGTTTGACAGAGCACTGAAAGACCTGAGTCGAAACAAGGCCCCGGGAGTAGACAACATTCCATTAGAACTACTGATGGCCTTGGGAGAGCCAGTCATGACAAAACTCTACCATCTGGTGAGCAAGATGTATGAGACAGGCGAAATACCCACAGACTTCAAGAAGAATATAATAATTCCAATACCAAAGAAAGCAGGTGTTGACAGATGTGAAAATTACCGAACTATCAGTTTAATAAGTCACAGCTGCAAAATACTAACGCGAATTCTTTACAGACGAATGGAAAAATTGGTAGAAGCGGACCTCGGGGAAGATCAGTTTGGATTCCGTAGAAATGTTGGAACACGTGAGGCAATACTAACCTTACGACTTATCTTAGAAGAAAGATTAAGAAAAGGCAAACCTACGTTTCTAGCATTTGTAGACTTGGAGAAAGCTTTTGACAACGTTAACTGGAATACTCTTTTTCAAATTCTGAAGGTGGCAGGGGTAAAATACAGGGAGCGAAAGGCCATTTACAATTTGTACAGAAACCAGATGGCAGTTATAAGAGTCGAGGGGCATGAAAGGGAAGCAGTGGTTGGGAAAGGAGTGAGACAGGGTTGTAGCCTCTCCCCGATGTTATTCAATCTGTATATTGAGCAAGCAGTAAAGGAAACAAAAGAAAAATTCGGAGTAGGTATTAAAATTCATGGAGAAGAAGTAAAAACTTTGAGGTTCGCCGATGACATTGTAATTCTGTCAGAGACAGCAAAGGACTTGGAAGAGCAGTTGAACGGAATGGACAGTGTCTTGAAAGGAGGATATAAGATGAACATCAACAAAAGCAAAACGAGGATAATGGAATGTAGTCAAATTAAATCGGGTGATGCTGAGGGGATTAGATTAGGAAATGAGACACTTAAAGTAGTAAAGGAGTTTTGCTATTTAGGGAGTAAAATAACTGATGATGGTCGAAGTAGAGAGGATATAAAATGTAGACTGGCAATGGCAAGGAAATCGTTTCTGAAGAAGAGAAATTTGTTAACATCGAGTATAGATTTAAGTGTCAGGAAGTCGTTTCTGAAAGTATTTGTATGGAGTGTAGCCATGTATGGAAGTGAAACATGGACGATAACCAGTTTGGACAAGAAGAGAATAGAAGCTTTCGAAATGTGGTGCTACAGAAGAATGCTGAAGATAAGGTGGGTAGATCACGTAACTAATGAGGAGGTATTGAATAGGATTGGGGAGAAGAGAAGTTTGTGGCACAACTTGACTAGAAGAAGGGATCGGTTGGTAGGACATGTTTTGAGGCATCAAGGGATCACAAATTTAGCATTGGAGGGCAGCGTGGAGGGTAAAAATCGTAGAGGGAGACCAAGAGATCAATACACTAAGCAGATTCAGAAGGATGTAGGTAGCAGTAGGTACTGGGAGATGAAGAAGCTTGCACAGGATAGAGTAGCATGGAGAGCTGCATCAAACCAGTCTCAGGACTGAAGACCACAACAACAACAACAGTTGTCTCAAGCGAGAGCTCATTGGAGAGTGGAGATCTACAGTGTTTTCTGATGAAAGTCGGTTCTGCTTCGTCGTCAGTGATGGCTGTGTGTCAGTTAAGAGGAGACCAGGTGAGCATCAGCACGCTTGACACGCTGGACCTAGATCTTGAGTTATGGTCTGGGGTGCGATTTCAAAACACAGCAGGAGCACTCTCGTGGTTCCCCCACGTAACCTGACTGCAAATCTGTACGTCAGTCTGGTGATTCAACCTGCTAAGCTGCCATTCATGCACAGCATTCCACGGGGTGTATTCCAACAGAATAACGCTCGCCCACATACCACTGTTGTATTGTAACCCAACGTTCTGTACAGAGTCTCTACACATTGTCTCGGCCTGCTCGATCGGCGGATCTGTCTCCAATCCAGCACCTAAGGGACATCATCAGACAACTCCAGCGTCATCCACAACCGGCCTTAACTGTCTCTGTTCTGACAGATGAAGTGGAACAGACGTGGAACTCCGTCCCAAAAACTGACATCCGGCAGCTGTTCAACACAATGCATGTCCATTTCCATGCTTGCATTCAACATTTTGGCAGTTACACCGGTTATTAATGTACCAGCATTTCGCATTTGTAATGGCTTATCTCGCGTTTACATTAACCTATCATCCTGCAATGTCAGTCACTTAAATATGTTACCTAAACAACGCATTCCAGAAATTTCGTTACTCTACGTTACTTGTTTCTTGGTGTTATAATTTTCCCGTCATTGCACGAGGTCGTTCAATAAGTAATGGCCCCCATTTTTTTCTCATAACATATTTAATGTTAAGAGTCAGAATTTGTTGACAATATACATCGCCATGTCTCGTCTGTGTCCTCCATCAGGTTCTACGTTGTTGAAGAACATGTACTCCCTACTGGTAAAATATCTCGTCCGGTAGGCGTAGCCATGTTTTCACTGCATGACTGACACTCTCATCATCTTCAAAGTGTGTTCCCCGCAGAGAAGTCCGATGGCGTCAGGTCTGCAATTTGGCGACGTGTTCCGGGTTTCTGAGACTTCTGTGTGGGCGTGCATTATCGTGTTGGAGCAGGATTTCTGTTGGATTCTTGTCGATCGAACTCGTCGGAAATGGTTCTTGAGTTTAGTTTTCACTTATGCATCTGAATTGATGGTTGACCCTCTTGGCATCACATCCACGAAAATGACGCCATCACAATCCCAGAAGACTGTCACCATGGCTTTTGCTGCAGAGCAGGTTGTCTTGAATTTCTTCTTCTGTGGTGAATGAGGATGATGTCACTCCATGGACTGCGTTTTTGGTTCCGGCGCAAAGTGGTGCACCCAGCTTTCGTCCCCCGTAACGATCTGTAACAGAAAGACCTCTCTGTCGGTCTCGAAACGCTCCAACTATTCAGAGGAAATTGCCTTTCTTAGAATCTTATGGTCTGCTGTGAGCATTCGTGGAACCCATCGAGAGCACCTCTTTAAATATCCGAGTGTCTCGATCATTGCAGACGCACTTCCAATGCTGACCAAGAACTGTAGAGCCAATTGTAGAGTTATGATGCGCCATTTGGCACGAATAATGGCATCCGCACGATTCAGCACGTCTGGAGCAGTGGCTGTGACAGGACGTCCCGAGGGTGGCTTATCATGGAGCTCTGTTTCCGCACTTTCTAAGGCTGTATCTTCCTTCACCCATCGTCCTACTGTACTGCTATCAAAGGGAGCATCGCCATACACTGCACACGAATGTTTATGGATGTTCAACACGGTTTCTTTTTCTGCACACAATAATTCAATAAAAGCACGCTGCTTGTAACGTGAGTCGTATGTAGACGCCATTTTGACAGTGTACTATGGCTCTGCCATGACCCGCCAGGCTAGCCGAGAGCGCTAATGCGCTGCTTGTATGCGCGCCAGTCCCGGATCGAATCCGCCCGGCGGGTTAACGACGAGGGCCGGTGTGCCAGCCAGCCTGGATGTAGTTTTGAGGTGGTTTTCCACATCCCACTAGGTAAATACTGGGCTGGTCCCCAAGTCCCGCCTCAGTTACACGACTCGCGGACATCTGAACACGTTCACACTATTCCATGGATTACACTGGACACAGACAGCTGGGGTACACTAATTCCGTCTCAGGGGAGGGGGGAGGGGGGGGGGTGGTACGGGGTGGCGGCAGAAAGGGCATCCAGCCACCCCTTAACATTAATCTTGCCAAACCCGAAACCAACAATGGCGACCCTACGAAACCGCGGGATATAGGCACCAAGTGACAGATGACTTTGCCATCTGCCCAACGGTTCAAAATTTCACTGGTACAGAACAAACATCAAATGTGAAGCACCAACAAGGACGTCGGTCTATGTATATTTATTGCTTTTTTTTTAAAAAAATTGTCAGGCATTACTTATTGAACGAACCTCGTATTATGTGGCGATCGCAAGTGTACACTAAGCAGCCACTGTGAAAAACCCGATAAATCAAGCCACTAATTCAACACACATTTGTGAATATGCCTTTTATTTGAAACATAAGCACTTGATTGGAAATAAAAGTAGAAAGTAAGAGAGCGAGTGAAAATGGCGCATTCTTCATTGTCCTCAGAGGAGGGCGCGGCTCGCGCCGCTGCAGTCGCCGCCACCCCCGCCGCCCACGCCGCCTCCGGCGCCCTGGACAACAGCACATCGGCCGGTGTGTGGGGACGGGCCCCGCGGTCGCCGTGTTCCTGCGCCGACGGCCAGTGCGGCTGCTGCACCGGCTTCCTGCTCTCGCAGCTCAACATCAACCTGCGCCAGAGGGGTACGCACTTACCTTACCTCGAGAGTTCTCACAGGCACCGCAGGCAAGTGTCTGGGAAGTGAGGAAAAGCCAAAGATGGACACTGCTCGCCATTAAAATTACAACACCAGGCGAGTTAGCAAATAAGGAAATTTTACTCATTTTATGTAGCCTACACAGTGTAGTAGGAAGAATACAGCATTAAATTTGTACACAATTTGAAGGTATGAAGAGAGATTTTGCTGCAGGAAACAATCCCTGAAAGGGTAAGGAATAAATGAAGGTCATATGGACGTATGGGATAAGACCATTTCCATGGGGGGGGGATATACACTTCCCACTTGAAGCTGGAGACAAAAGATATTTGACAGTTATCCAAATATCAACAGGAAGCAGATGTCGTACCAGCATGTGGTAAGTCACACGACCGCGTGGAACATTCTCCAAGACAAATGTCACTATCTGTATCACATTCTTTCGCTGGTTCGATGCACAGGCCAGCACGGAGATGGGATTTCTGTGATCCATCGTACCCACAGATGAAGCTAATTCTACTAGGGGCAGTGTAGTCAACCTCCAACGTTGGGCTATATAGATATCCCACGACAGGACGATAGCGGATCGTCAGCACTGGGTCAGCCTCAATGTGTGGGTTGCGATTACTGGCGACCGCTTCATGGGGCCATTCATCATTCTACAACGCCTTAAAGGCGAGTCACATCTGCGCTTCCTATGCGTGACCCTGCCTCCCTGCTGCAAGATGTGCCTTTGGTGGTACAAACAGTAATGTGGCTTCTACATGACGGTGCTCGAGCTCATTCCTGTGTCAAGTGTGGAGCTACAACACTAACATAGACAAATAATTCTTCTTGCTTAGTACATCCTCGTCCTGCTTTCATTTTTGAAGCATATACTGTTAATGATCTTTTCTCTTCAAGTGCGTGTACCTCCCTTGGAACAGCTTTCTGGCTGTATGTCCATATCTCACAGCTTTTCCCCTTTTAACAAAATCGCCCTGCATACTCTGCGGAATTACATACACAGAGCTGTCACCTCTGTCAGCAGCAGCTCCAATGGCATCGAAATGAAGTGAGCTTTGATGACAGGTATGTGTACGCTATTCCATGTCACTTCATCTCTGTGCTAGACTTCACTAACGGTAGTGGATGCTGAGTGGTGACATATTAGTCTCCTGGCATCCATGGCCAAATGTTTTCAGTGGATCAGAGGTCTGAAGAACGTGCTGGCCGGGGTAGTACTCAAACACCCCCTACATCCAGGTAGATCAAACAGTATGGGTTACGTGTGGTCTTCTGTCATCTTGCTGAGAGATAACGTCACGGAGATCTCGGAAATAGGACACAACCACTTACATCAACACGTCAGAAATTTAAAGCCTGTTATTCAAATTACCAGCTATCCAAATCAGAGGTGTGCGTGTAATGTATCCAAGTGCAACCTATACCATCACACTAGGTACAGGAGCCATGTTAGGGTGACGAATGCAGTCTGGCAGCATTCGTTCATCTTGCAGCCTCCTCTTGCATATTCACCCCGATGGTGATGATGCACGCAGAACTGACGGTATTCTGAAAAGATGACGTGGTGCCGTCCTTGCACCCAGTGTTCCCGTCGGGAGCAAAACCGCCGGCTTGCCTCCCCTGCTACCATGCCAAGGGAAGCCAAAACACTGCTCGCCGTGATGCCACACTGTAAGAGCTCCACACAGTGCCGTACCGTAAATCTGGACACTTGTCTCGCTGCAAACGAGTCTATTTACTGACTCAAGGTATGTGACGTGGCTGAGTGATCCCACGCAACCAAGCAAACAATGTGACTCTCCTCTCGGGCGCTAGTCGCGTCGGGCCGTTGAGATTCTGCAAGCCGTTGAGTACTGCTCCCCTGAGCCCATCGATTCCATATCCACATGTCTGGAGATATATTTACTGGAAAGATAAATGCAGCGTCAATGGGTCAAAACCATTCCACTGTCGGACTGCAGCACGTGCCATTCGGTATCTCCTTTGAACACGAAGCATAATGCGATTTTCTTCCAAACAAACAACATTCAAATTTGATTTCTGAATGAGAAACCCACTGCGTAATTATGCCTTAGAATCTACACTGAAGCGCGAAAGAAACTCCTTTAGGCAAGCATATTCAAATACAGAGATACGAAAACAGGCAGAATATGGCACTGTTGTCGCAATGCAGACAAAGTGTCTGGTGCAGCTGTTACATCAGTTACTGCTGCTAGAATGGCAGTTTATCAAGCTCTGAGTGAGTTTGAACGGCGCCCGAGCGATGGGACACAGAATCTCAGAGATAGCGATGAAGTGGGGATTTTCCCGTACGACCATTTCACGAGTGTACCGTGAATATCAAGAATCCGGTAAAATGTCAAATCTCCGACATCGCTGCGGCCGGAAAAAGATCCTGCATGAACGGGACCGACGATGACTGAGGAGAAACGTTCAACGTGACAGAAGTGCAACCCTTCCGCTACTTGTTAAAGATTTCAGTGCTGTGCAATCAACAAGTGTCAGCGTGCCAAACATTCAACGGAACATCATAGATATGGGCTTTCGGAGCCGAAGGCCTACTCGTGTACCCTTGATGACTGCATGACACAAAGCTTTACGCCTCGCCTGGGCCCGTCAACATCGACATTGGACTGTTGATGACTGGAAGCATGTTGCCTGTTTGGACGAGTCTCGTTTCAAATTTTATCGAGCGGACGGATGTTTACGGGTATGGACACAAACTCTTGAATCCATAGACCCTGCATGTTAGCAGGGGTGTGGTCAATCTGGTGGAAACTCTATAATGGTTTGAGGCGTGTGGAGTTGGAGTGGTACGGAACTCCTAATACACCTAGATACGACTCTGAAAGGCGACGCATACGTAAGCATCCTGCCTGATCAAATGCATCCTTTCATATCCATTGTGTATTCCGACGGACTTGGGCAATTGCAGCAGGACAATGCGACGCCCCACACGTTCAGACTTGCTGAAGAGTGGCTCCAGGAATACTCTTCTGAGTTTAAACACTTCCGATGGTCACCAAACTCCCCAGACATGAACATTATTGAGCATATCTGGGATACCTTGCAACGTGCTGCTCAGAAGAGGTCTCCATCCCCTAGTACTCTTACGTATTTATGGACAGCCCCGCAGGATTCGAGGTGTCAGTTTCTTCTAGCACTTACTTCAGACATTAGTCGAGTCCATGCCACGTCGTGTTGCGGCACTTCTGTGTGCTCGCCGGGGCTCTACACGGTATTAGGCAGGTGCACCAGATTCTTTGGCTCTTCACTGTAGATGGCGTTACTCCAACCTGCTTTATGAGGTTGCACTGAAAAGCTGATCCTATACATATCCAAGTGTGCAAAAGACTTCATGCCAAATTGACGTTTGTTGCCTGCCTCTTTCGTGTATCCGTTATTTTAATGGGCAGCAGTGTACAAAATTGTCTGGAGTAACAAACGGAAGGGGACATAATTAAACAGTGATGAGAAAACAGACAATGGGCTCCTTATATGGAAACATTCAGTAAATGTTTCCAAACATCATTTGTCATTTTATATGTAGCACTTATATCCACCATGGAAAGTAAGCGAAACAAGTACCTGATAGGGCAATTTTTACGCTTTCTTAAGATAGTGTCACTAGTTTATTTCAGTCCTTTAATATTGGGACAACAGTCATGTGTACCTCACATCTAGCATAAGTTACTAGTGCCACGAAAGCTTCTACTATTCAAAATATCGATTTCAGTTGTACAAAAAAATAGATTCCTGCTTCGCAACAGCCTGTATTCTATTCGTTAAGCTCTAATAGCAGTGCAACTGCATTACTTAGTTTCATCAGTAGGTTAACTACCAACAATTTATCCGTTTTTTTATGTTAACAGGTTGTGTAAATGTGACATACGATCCGGATGATTTTGCTATGAACATGGCGTTATACTTCAACGATCGTGTACTTTACTCCAATACGGTGTCAGGTAAGTACAAGATATATATTTTACTAGTTATCATACAATCTTTGTTACATTACAAACTCTTCTGTTACAGAACAATTTTCAGCTTTACAAAATACCTGTAGACACTAAATTTGGTTACTGTTAACTATTTTTGTTACACGTCTGAGTGTGCTTTTCTGTCAACGACAGGGAATAAACGGTTCATAAAGACAGTCTAAACGGCTTGAGCAGTAAATCAACCATCAACCAAAAAGTTAATTTGAATGTAACGTCATGCACGATAGGGTGGTTGAATTTCGGTTCCAACTGGTGCTGTTGTCGTAACAGACATCAGTTTGAGATAAGTTTTGTATCGAACTCACAGTATGTTATTTAATAAACTCATGTGTTTTCGTATATGGTACACTACTGGCCATTAAAATTGCTACACCGAGAAGAAATGCAGATGATAGTTATTCATTGGACAAATATATTATACTAGAACTGACATGTGATTGCATTTTCACGCAATTTGTGTGCATAGATCCTGAGCAATCAGTACCCAAAACAACAAACTCTGGCCGTAATAACGGCCTTGATACGCCTGGGCATTGAGTCAAACAGCTTGGATGGCGTGTACAGGTACAGCTGCCCATGCACCTTCAACATGACACCACAGTTCATCAAGAAAAAGCTGGCGTATTGTGACGAGCCAGTTGCTCGGCCACCATTGACCAGACGTTTTCAATTGGTGAGGGATCTGGAGAATGTGCTGGCCAGGGCAGCAGTCAAACATTTTCTGTATCCAGGAAGGCCCGTACAGGACCTGCAACATGCGGTCGTGCATTATCCTGCTGAAATGTAGGGTTTCACAGGGATCGAATGAAGGGTAGAGCCACGGGTCGTAACAAATGTGAAATGTATCGTGCACTGTTCAAAGTGCCGTCAATGCGAACAAGAGGTGACCGAGACGTGTAACCGATGGTACCCCATACCATCACGCCGGGTGATACGCCAGTATGACGAATACACGCTTCCAATGTACGTTCACCGCGATGTCGCCGAACACGGTTGCGACAATCATGATGCTGTAAACAGAACCTGGATTCATCCGAAAAAATGACGCTTTGCCATTCGTGCTCCCAGGTTCGTCGTTGAGTACACCATCGCAGGCGCTCCTGTCTGTGATGCAGAGTCAAGGGTAACCGCAGCCACGGTTTCCGAGCTGATAGTCCATGCTGCTGCAAACGTCGTCGAACTGTTCGTGCAGATGGTTGTTGTCTTGCAAACGTTCCCATCTGCTGACTCAGGGATCGAGACGTGTCTGCACGATCCGTTACAGCCATGCAGATAAGACGCCTGTCATCTCGAATGCTAGTGATACGAGGCCGTTGGGATCCAGCACGGCGTTCCGTATTACCCTCCTGAACCCACCGATTCCATTTTCTGTTAACAGTCATTGGGTCTCGAACAACGCGGGCAGCAATGTCGCGATACGATAAACTGCAATCGCGATTGGCTACAATCCGACCTTTATCAAAGTCGGAAACGTGATGGTACGTATTTCTCCGCCTTACACGAGGCATCACAACAACGTTTCACCAGGCAACGCCGGTCAATGCTGTTTGTTTTTAATAAATCGGTTGGAAACTTTCCTCATGTCAGCACGTTGTAGGCGTCGCCACCGCCGACAACCTTGTGTGGATGCTCTGAAAAGCTAATCATTTGCACATCACAGCATCTTCTTCTTGTCGGTTAAATTTCGCGTCTGTAGCACGTCATCTTCGTGGTGTAGCAATTTTAATGGCCAGTTGTGTATATGCAGTGACGGAAACGTAAAGTATTACATCAAGGACACCTGGACCAAAACTAGCAAACTGATATTCCACTACTTCCACACGTGTGGGACATGTTAAAATTTCATTCTTATACGACTTTCTTTTCGGTGCAGTAGTATGGTATGAGTACATG
This sequence comes from Schistocerca nitens, assembly GCF_023898315.1. Taxonomy (NCBI): domain Eukaryota; kingdom Metazoa; phylum Arthropoda; class Insecta; order Orthoptera; family Acrididae; genus Schistocerca; species Schistocerca nitens. The sequence continues at coordinate 170,474,681 of NC_064619.1, forward strand.
CTGGCTATTGGATGTGTCCATCGTTACTGGAACTTCTCGGGCGGAGATCACAACACGATTTCTCCAGAGGAGGTGCATGTGCAGCTGATGCATCTCTTGCTCTTTGAGAAAGGCCAAATGATTGGCGTGAAGGAATTGGAAGTATCATACTAACAGCAGAAGAACCACAGTACGGGAAGGTCGTAGGGTCGTTCCACTGGCTCTGACGAATAGACGGATGGTACCAACTGAGATGCGGACAGAGGTTACAGCCAGAGTGTCACCACGAACTGTCGGGAAGAGATTACTGGTGTCCGGGTTGAGATCTCGCGTTGCAGTGCGCCGTTTACCACAGACGGCAGAGGCTTGCAGGGTGTGGAGCGGAAGTCTATTGGAACATTGGGTGGCATCTGTAATATACAGTGATGAGTCTCGCTTCTGTTTGTCTTTATCAGATAATGTGCCTGTAGAAGAACTGGTGAAACGTGCGGGCTTTCAAATAATATAATGAAATTATGTGATGTGTGGCCCTTAACTACGTACTCTCCGACTCAACGTTGCAATATTATAAGTTTTGGCTGGTTTCGTTGTCTAGGGGCTGGGATACGTAGTTGCCGCATTACAGGCCAAATAATGCTGAGTCTACAGTATACGATAAGAATACACAAATGAATCGAATGGACGAAGGTTTCTATCACTCGGCAATTGCGAATTATGAATGTAACATATAAATTTATAAATGAAAGATTGCAATTAAATAAAATCTGCAAGGTACTATCTTAACGACCTTAAATGATGAGTACGATAGTAGAAGTACTTTTGAGAATGCGGTATATTTCTGCAAAACACTTATTGGTGTCAATGGTCCAGCAATTAAGTAAAATATAAGTTGAATAACAGGAAAACAATATATTCCTACTGCAAGTAATTAGCTATAACAACATAGCTCCCGAGATATTCACTTCTAAACGTACACTACGTCTTCACTGTAGAAGCCACGGAAATCTCACAAGTGCACAAGTCGGCATTACAAATATTTCTATCTCTCGCGACCACGTGCAAACTGCTCCACTTCAAGTCTTTCCCACGGCTCCGTGTCCTTCGCGCCGTCGAGTCCAGCACTTTCCGTGTCCTCTGCCCCGTACTCCCCGTCCAGAACTGCCCCCCCCCCTCCCCCGAGTCCTATCTCGAAACGATCCTCCTCTCCCACTTCCATACAGTCTCACCATTAACGAGCGCTGTGATTGGCTAGGGCGCTCCCTCCATGTCTACAAGCGAACGTACACTCACAAACTTACACTCCTGGAAATGGAAAAAAGAACACATTGACACCGGTGTGTTAGACCCACCATACTTGCTCCGGACACTGCGAGAGGGCTGTACAAGCAATGATCACACGCACGGCACAGCGGACACACCAGGAACCGCGGTGTTGGCCGTCGAATGGCGCTAGCTGCGCAGCATTTGTGCACCGCCGCCGTCAGTGTCAGCCAGTTTGCCGTGGCATACGGAGCTCCATCGCAGTCTTTAACACTGGTAGCATGCCGCGACAGCGTGGACGTGAACCGTATGTGCAGTTGACGGACTTTGAGCGAGGGCGTATAGTGGGCATGCGGGAGGCCGGGTGGACGTACCGCCGAATTGCTCAACACGTGGGGCGTGAGGTCTCCACAGTACATCGATGTCGTCGCCAGTGGTCGGCGGAAGGTGCACGTGCCCGTCGACCTGGGACCGGACCGCAGCGACGCACGGATGCACGCCAAGACCGTAGGATCCTACGCAGTGCCGTAGGGGACCGCACCGCCACTTCCCAGCAAATTAGGGACACTGTTGCTCCTGGGGTATCGGCGAGGACCATTCGCAACCGTCTCCATGAAGCTGGGCTACGGTCCCGCACACCGTTAGGCCGTCTTCCGCTCACGCCCCAACATCGTGCAGCCCGCCTCCAGTGGTGTCGCGACAGGCGTGAATGGAGGGACGAATGGAGACGTGTCGTCTTCAGCGATGAGAGTCGCTTCTGCCTTGGTGCCAATGATGGTCGTATGCGTGTTTGGCGCCGTGCAGGTGAGCGCCACAATCAGGACTGCATACGACCGAGGCACACAGGGCCAACACCCGGCATCATGGTGTGGGGAGCGATCTCCTACACTGGCCGTACACCACTGGTGATCGTCGAGGGGACACTGAATAGTGCACGGTACATCCAAACCGTCATCGAACCCATCGTTCTACCATTCCTAGACCGGCAAGGGAACTTGCTGTTCCAACAGGACAATGCACGTCCGCATGTATCCCGTGCCACCCAACGTGCTCTAGAAGGTGTAAGTCAACTACCCTGGCCAGCAGGATCTCCGGATCTGTCCCCCATTGAGCATGTTTGGGACTGGATGAAGCGTCGTCTCACGCGGTCTGCACGTCCAGCACGAACGCTGGTCCAACAGAGGCGCCAGGTGGAAATGGCATGGCAAGCCGTTCCACAGGACTACATCCAGCATCTCTACGATCGTCTCCATGGGAGAATAGCAGCCTGCATCGCTGTGAAAGGTGGATATACACTGTACTAGTGCCGACATTGTGCATGCTCTGTTGCCTGTGTCTATGTGCCTGTGGTTCTGTCAGTGTGATCATGTGATGTATCTGACCCCAGGAATGTGTCAATAAAGTTTCCCCTTCCTGGGACAATGAATTCACGGTGTTCTTATTTCAATTTCCAGGAGTGTATTTAAGCATATATGAAATACTGGAGTTACATTTAAGTAACTTGAAATTAAGTAAATATTCCTATGGCTGGAGCATAAACATGCTCTAACACATATTATTAGATACACGAACAAATTAAATATATATCAAAGGAATAGAACAAAGGGTAGGCCAGTAGCCTAATATCTCTGTGCTTTCTAAAACACAGTAAATATTTAACCAATTTCTTGATGAATAGTATATATCGGATATAAACAAAGACATAGATGAATAAATATATTTATAAGCATGCTACTACCTTTTTTTCGTGTAACTGTGGAGTACTTATGGCCTGACGCGATCGATATTAATCGGCCACTTTGACCTCCAATAACTCATGTACTATTTCAGTTACATGCCTGTAATTCATACCAATTTAGGTTTACACTAATAGCTTTCTAAAGCCATGGCAATCAACAAAATCGGATGAAGCGTTTATATTTTGGAAATTCGTTGCTGGGTGTTACCTGTATAATTTACTGTCAGATACTAGACTTTAAACTAATAATGATATTGAAAATCTGATTACACCATCAGAATTGTTGTGCAAATAATAGTAATGCGCATGTTTCTGCTGTGTTGGCAGAAGAGCCAACACCGTGTTGCTAGAGGAGGCCGAAATGCACGCGTTTAATTACACGCAGACTGGCGTGAGGTCTGGAACAGTTAAGGGAATTTTTAGTAGCAAATAAAGTACGTAGTTGATGTAATACTTAACTTTAATCAATAATTGTAGAACATCGGTCTGACGGTACAGGCATCACAAGTTAAATATCTATTGATAATGGCGCCTTGCTAGGTCGTAGCAAATGACGTAGCTGAAGGCTATGCTAACTATCGTCTCGGCAAATGAGAGCGTAATTTGTCAGTGAACCATTGCTATGAACGTCGGCTGTACAACTGGGGCGAGTGCCAGGACGTCTCTCTAGACCTGCCGTGTGGTGGCGCTCGGTCTGCAATCACTGACAGTGGCGACACGCGGGTCCGACGTATATTAGCGGACCGCGGCCGATTTAAAGACTACCACCTAGCAAGTGTGGTGTCTGGCGGTGACACCACAGTTTCTTTTTGAGGTATCATGATTCATCTGGCTGCTATTAATTTCTATACGAACTGTGAAATTTCTGTCAAGAAGGTTTCACAAAGTCCGCCATCTTTGGCACTCTCATCGACACAGCGTCACCATGGAATTCCCAACCACGCGGTTCTTGGACCCCGGTTAAAGTTCGGCACCAAGCCGGGCCCTGGCTTGCCGATCAGCCTGTGCGGCCACGCCAACTCCGAACTTAAAATATTTCCAGGGCGCCACAACTCGCCCGTTACCTCACACTCTACAATACAAGACATTATAATAGCGCGTCTCGATATTTTTAAGCATATAAAGCGCCTCACATCAATATGATATTCACTATTAGAGACTTGTAGTAAGTACCCATGAAAAGTAACAGGTCCTCCTTTCACGTACTTCTCTTTACATCTGTATAACAACAATACTGCACCGTGGCTGTTATTACTACTAAAACGTGTAGAAACGTAAGTAAAAACAGGTGAATACATGTAATATTGAAGTTTCGCTGTTACCACAAATTGCAGACAAGCAGCGACGTCCCAGTACTGCGAGACTAGCCCAGTTTGATGTTGAGAACATGCGCAGTAGGCTACGCTCACTCCTCAGGTATTTATACTCTGTGATTTTAGCCATGGAAAACACCCCCGTACAGTAGCACCACCTCACTGTCGGCAGTACAAACGGCGGTAGTAATTTTCTCCAGGGATTCGCCAAACATAAGCTCTTCCATCCGATTGCTACACGGTATAGCGTGATTTCTCCAAATCACTCTTTTTCCAATCGTACAGTGCCCAATGGCGCCGCACTTCACACCACCTCAAGCGCTGCTTAGCGATGTCTACAGAAATGTGCAGCTTATGAGATGAGGGTCTGCCCGACCACTGTAGCCCACTGTTTTTAATTCTCTTCGCGCTGTCATTATCCTAGATGGACTGCTAGCAACAGTTTCGAAGTCATGACATCTGCCTGCTCTTGGTTTAGAGTGACTGTTCCTTCGTGCTCCACTTTAGAGTCACATCACCAACAGTCGACTTGGGCAGCTGTAGAAGGTCTTAAACGCCGCTGATGGATTTGTTACTCAGGTGCCATCTAGTGACCACCCCACATTCGAAGTCACTCAGCTCTCGTGACCGACCCAGCTGCTGACAACACGGTACTGGGTGCCTAGTCTGTATCTTTCCGCCATTGTGCCGATAGCTTCGGTACTCAATAGCACCGAACGGTCTAGTACTCGAGTTAGAGTCCCTGCGTTATTCAGTATGCATTTCGGTAGCGATACCGTTCGGGTCTAGAGAACCGAAGCGCTGTTGTTGGTTCGTGTCGCGCAAGCCAATCAAAATCAAGCGGCCGCAGATCCGCGCATGCGCACTGCAGCGCGCACAGCGCCACGAACAAAAAGCGGCTAGCAGACGACACAGGCGCGCTATTCTTCCAAGTACCGAAAATTGCGTTCACGTTGCCATAACGCATGACGCCGCATTCCATCGAGCTGACGTGCCCGCCTTCATCGCCCTTGCCTCCTCCATAACAGTATCACGCGCAGTATATCAATTTCCATGATTCTCAGCTGAAATGCATAAGAATTTTTACAGTTTCTCTGACCACATGTTTCCATTTGACTGTATTCTGCAGATTGTCGAAAATGCCGCATTACGTCATCTTATTCTCTTTCGCACTGACATCGTGTTTTGGATTTTACGTTTCGGAAAATGAGTTAGGAGTAGTGTGTAGTACCACATTGTACTAATACATCTACAAAAACACCCGAAAAATTGATTCTGAGAGTTTCAAAGAATAAGAAAATAAACAGAATGTGGTTATAACTCGCTCCTAGAGATCCAAATGATTAAGTAGCCCACTTCCCTATATGATGCGTCAACGATTTGGATCTTAAAAACAAAATTGAAAAGAAAACTCATTTTCGAGAGCTCCTGCAGTTCGTCGAAGTTTATAACATTCATCTCATGAATGAAAATGTTTCGTATATGGTGCTATAGTCTAAAAATATTACGGCAGAGATGGTTCATCTCTGTCTGCTGTGGTTGAGGATTCGAGTGCATATAAATACTTGTGACAAACAAGATTATGAAGATGACTGCTGCTAGTTACACTCCTAGTAATTTAAGCTGTGCTCTTAGATTCCTGTCTAACCGCATGCTCGGAAATCGCTACATATTCGGAAAAAATTGTGAATTATTTCTGACAAGAAAAAATATAAAGGTCACTGTCGGTTGTTTAACTCACAGCAATTTCATCTCCAAAAATTTCATATTTCATATTTTAAACACACAGGAATCACGAAATCATTAATGTGGAAGTGCGCTCTTAAGTGTAAGTAATAACGAATATTGCAGAAAAATCTTAACTTACACGAATAACAATGTCTCAGAACGTGTTGCATATATGACGATGAAAAAAATTTTTCCATCTATCCATGCGCGAACCTGTGACCTTTCCTATCGCATTCCCGCGCGCTACCCACTTGGCCACGTCAAACAACAGAGACACAGTGCTCATTTGTTTTAGTATCGTGTAGAGGAACGTAGGATGACTTCGTTGCCAAACGGTGCTGCGTAAATTATAAATGCGTGATAGTTTGGAAGGTTTCCAATATCAGGCTTCGCATAATTGCTTCCCATTGTTACTTGAAAGTTGTAAACACGTTTCAATAGTTACTAACTAACCCATTTATGGGAAAAAGTACACAAAGGCACTAGTAACGTCAGTTCACACTCATGTAATATACGTAGGCAGAGTCGATGTCTTGAAGTTTTATGATCTTTAAACTCATATTTGCATAAAAGTAACACTATTTTGAGAGAATATTGACCGAAAACCTTTTTTTTGCTGTAATCATTCACAGTAACAACCTAACCTAACCACATTTCTAACAAAGGAAAATAGTCTATTACGAACTCACTTTTCAACTGGATGCGTTCTCTGGTGATTCTTTAGTACCACAGTCGCTAAATCCAAAGCTAAAACCGCTAAATATGTTTAAAATAACAAATTATAGGTGTACATAAATCACAGCTTACCGATCGACAGGGCCAGACCGAAATCCAAAACCTCTCGGTACAATTGTCGTAAAATCGGTGGGAGGACCGTTCGGTAACAAGTCTCAGAAGCTTACTGAATAGGATATATTGGTTAAAGAACCGAAAATGACGTCACTACCGAGACTAACCTACTAGACCGATCGGTATGAACGATACAGAATAGCGCCCCTGTTTGGCTCCTTTTATACTGGCGGGTCCGCTTCTCGTGACATCTACCGGTCAATTCCGCATTACACAGCGGTGTCCAGATCCTTTTGATCAGATAGTCTATCTCCCTGCAAACAAATAAATAATTAATTACGATACTGTAGTTCACGGAGATGGTAATCAAAACTTTATGACTGCCGCTAAACTGAAGTGGCAGCTGCAGCAGGTGGCAGCGATGACTAGCCAGTGTTCTCCGACAGGGAAGAACCCGCGGCCGGTGTGCGTGTCGGTGCCGCGGCTGCCGATCCTGCAGATGTGCGTGCGCTTCTCGAACGTGTACCTGGCGGGCCGCAACATCCACGCGTGCGTGTCGCTGCTGGCGCGCTGGGATGGCGACCAGGTGTTTCGGCGAGACCTCGACTGCCTGCGCCTCGGCGCCGACGGCGTCGCCGTCGTGACGCCGGAGCAGGGCGGCGGCCTGCCGCTCGGCAGCACCGGCGGCGGCGACGACGACGACGACGACTACGACGACCCCGAGGACCCGGACGCGCAGAGCGCGGCCGCCGACAGCGACGACGACGACGACGACGATGATGATGACGATGACGACGACGACGACGACGATGACGACGACAGTATTTTGTAGACTCCCTGTTTTGCTGGAAACGCTCTCGATCAACTGTGCAGCTGCGGCTGCGTTATACATCTCAGTCAACATGATTGTGAACAGGACTCCAATATCATCGAGACGGTGTTCAATCATTTTTCAATAAAGAAACGTGTGGCGATGTGACTATTGTAGTGTCAAGCTGTTTTAGAATGTGAAGGCAGAATAGCGCAAGTTTAGTTGTAAAGCAGATTATTTTGTTTCTTCTGTAGACTTCATACAGGGCCAACACCATCGACAAAATTGTCCGACGGTATTTTGCGAATATAATGGACCCCTTGTCCACAGTGTTTCTACTAAGTAATTAGATTCCAGTTGATCTCGTAATCCATTTTTGTGTCTGCATTACACTACAAGTACCTGTACAACAGTGTCAATGTCGACTGTATGCACTTTGTACGTCGTTTCGAAAAAAGTTTTTTCCAGTCATTCACGGTACTTGCTGCTAACATCGGTAATGTCCACTGCACTCTTGAACCTTGCATTCGGTACTGTTCAGTTTTGTCAGGGGTTTACTTTTCTGTTAACAGAGATACAAAACTCTATGGCTAAGTTCATAGATATGCTCCTCGTGTATGGGTTCACTGAGTGAGTGCAATGGAAAAGCTTCACAATGCACGACATGCAACTCTATCTCTCAGCGTGGCAACGACGTCACAATACTTTTGCATCTGAAGGCTGTCGCATTCATACACAATTTGTGTTGCACTTTTTGGTGAATGTATATTTCCGACTTTTTCACCGTTCTGAAGTTTTTTTCACAGAAGCGAAGTTAATGGGTTAACAAACCGAGTACATTATATTTACATTATCATTGATTAAAAGGACACCGGAAATCATGGGTCTCTTATCCAAAAATAACCTTACTAATATCTCTGAGAAATTTGTGAAAATTTCACGGTGGAGTTCGAGTTCTCCCAGTATATTACTTTGGAAATCTGAGCTCAAATCGTCTCAGCAGACAACTATAGTGTTGTGATCGAAAGCTCTTTTGGCAAATGCGTTACGCGAAGTATGTTAAAAAAAATAGTCGAATTTTTAGTTGAACTGTGTCTCCTCCAGAGTAGCCCTCCACCACCACAACCACCATCACTCGTCAAGTACTCTACTCAGACACTTCCCGCGTTGTTTCCACTTCGCCACACAGCTGAAAACCTTAATGTGGAACGTCCTTCAGTTCAAAAAATGGTTCAAATGGCTCTGAGCACTATGGGACTCAACTGCTGAGGTCATTAGTCCCCTAGAACTTAGAACTAGTTAAACCTAACTAACCTAAGGACATCACACACATCCATGCCCGAGGCAGGATTCGAACCTGCGACCGTAGCGGTCTCGCGGTTCCAGACTGCAGCGCCAGAACCGCGCGGCCACTTCGGCCGGCCGTCCTTCAGTACCCTCCTTATTGTCGGACCCAAAACTCGCATATCGTTAAAGCTAAGTGATGCAGGGCGTTGTCATGGTGAAGGGACGACAAGTTATTGCAAACTTTGTAAAAACAAACTAGCTGAGATCCTAATCTCATCTGCAATTTTTCTGATAGACGAAGAATACTTCCACCAGTGTCTTAATTTTCTGAACGTGATTACTACTTGTTGAGGTGGAAGACCTTCCTAGTCAAGGGTCATCTTCATTTAATACACAACAACTTTTTTATGTGGTGCACCATACGTAACACCGCGTTCGTTTGAGAGTATCGTCTCCGTAAGCTTACTTCTGAATCTCAGACGTCTTCGTGAAGTTGCAGAGTGAATCTCTCACCCTGCAGCGGAATGTGCCCTATTTTGAAACTCGCTGGCAGATTAAAAATGGTGAGAGCAATGCTCGAGGAAAGCAGGATTCCAGGTTCGAATCCCATTCCGATGGTTTTAGTCCCCGCAAATATTTTCCCCACTTCCGCACAAAAGTTTGCGTTGCAACTTGGTGCTCTTAAGTCTGCCACTGCAAAAGCCGCAGAAACTCTACCACCTATCACTCAACTGACAACTGTTCGGAAATCAACGAAGTAATGAGCAGTGTTAAGCAATGTGATTCTTGAAGTTTACCCGGCGGATAGAGTATTCCACCATCTTTCGGGCGTGTATCCGGCGCAGCAATATTTCTTCTTCCAGTAGTTCTGCTGATGCCTAGAAGATTGCTGTGCGGCTATAAGCTGAAATATCGGAAGAAAAAGATTTGCTTTGTCGGATGCATTCCCGAAATATGATGGGATCGTGTAACACAATGTGGCTACTCAGGGACTGTCACTTATTCAGTGCTACCAACGGGACATCAGTCATTTTTTTGAATAGAGTTGGTTGGCATTGTTCACATGTACAGTTAAATGTATCGTTCACTACCATCTTGTGAACGAAATTGATGAAACATTACGATAACCTGAATGTAATGCTATATTTAAGAGATTTTACACTGTAGTGATGAAAAGCGCATAATGGTAATGGTTGGTGTAAACCAGTGCATTCTATTTATATTAATTTATTTAAATATTATTTATTGTCTGCGGTTGCAAATTGTATCATATCTCTTGCTAGTAGGCACATACTTTGAAATCACATTGTAGAATCATTTTGATGAATAAAGTCACTGTCATAATCAAGAATTATTCACAAAATTTCGAGGAAAAAACCTCCGTATCATGTTCCAAGTGTAAGGGGGAGTCAATGGCGATTAGTTTTGAACTAATAAACAGTTTCCTTACTTTTTTTCAATCTGTCTCGTTTTCATTTCACTGTCCCTCTTAAATGTGTAGTTCTATTACGTTTTTGTAGTGTATCACACTCTCTGTTGTTTGGTATAATTACGTGACTTCTTTTTCAGATCCAGAAGTTCTAATTTGGTTATTATGTGATGCTCTCAGTAATGACTAATTCACTTGTCACATGCAAAGACCATATAGATGGTGCAACCCAAGGCCCAGGAGCACACACATTTCCAGTTGTCCAACAGTGGCACTTGATTAGTGCATTGCACTTATGACGATGTGTACCGCCGCTTGGCAGTCGTACACTACTCGGTGCATTTCGTAACGATGTATTTCGTGTCATGGAACTTTTATATTAGTAATTTAAACGTCTGTACCTCTTACAGGAAATTTTATACACAGGGTGTTCATAAAGTCCGAGAACACTTGCAATTATTTATTGCACAAGAACCAAACATTGCACAGATATCATACATATGTCATTTTGAAGATAAACCGTGAATGTTTGGTAATTTGCCGATAGTCAGCGCTAGTCGCAAACAGGGCGAGTTCAGGTGCGGGGCGAGCTTTCTGTGTGTTGGAGTTCGAGAAAACCAAATTTGCTACAGCTGTTCAACCGATGGCTGATGCCTCAAGTGTAATCGGACTCTCCGTTCATCTTTTAGCAGGATAGGGCTCCACCCCATTTTCATAGTGAAGTTCGTGGGTACCTGAACACGGAGCTGCCACATTGATGGATCGGCCGTGCTACAGAAGGGGACAGCTGTTTTATGAAATGGCTTCCCCACCCACCAGATCTCACTCCGTGTGAGTTTTTTCTGTGGGAACTCATTAAAGATCTAGTGTATGTACCGCCTCTACGACGTAACGTAGCAGAGCTCCCGGAGAAAATACGGCAAGCGACTGCCACAGTCGACGATGCCGTGCTGGGACGGGTATGGCAAGAATTCGATTACCGTATTGACCTCTGCCAGGTCACTCATGGTTCGCATATCGAATGTTTGTAAAAAAAGACTTTCAGAGTTTCTCATATGTATGACATCTGCACAATGTTTAATTCTTGTGCAATAAATACGAGGTGCGGCTAGAAAAAAACCGGACTGATGTTGGAAAAAACATTTATTTATAATTATTTACAATTTCATGTTATCTCCTTCAATGTACTCTCCTCCTCGGTCTCTACACCGCTCCATACGAATTTTCCACTGTTCATAGCAATGCTGCAGATCATTTTCGGTAAGTCCATACATTACGTCCGTCGCTTTTTCTTTTTCTGCTTCAACAGTCTCAAATCTAGTTCCTTTCAAAGCTGACTTGACTTTAGGGAAAAGAAAAAAGTCACAGGGGGCCAAATCAGGTGAGTAGGGTGGATAATCTAAGATGAGAATGTTGTGTTTTGCCAAAAACGTCTTCACTGACAACGCACTGTGAGCTGGGGCATTGTCTTGGTGAAGGAACCATGACTTTTTTCTCCACAAATCGTTCCGTTTTCTCCGTACTCGCTCACGTAGGGTAGCCAGGACGCTAATGTAGTAATGCTGATTCACTGTTTGTCCCTCTGGTACCCAATCAATGTGCACAATCCTTTTGATGTCAAAAAAAACAATCATCATTGCCTTGAATTTCAATTTTGACATTCGTGCTTTTTTTTTGTCGTGGAGAACCAGGAGTTTTCCAATGCATCGACTGGCGTTTAGTTTCGGGATCGTAAGTAAAAAACCACGATTCATCGCAAGTAATAACATTTTGGAAGAAGGTGGGATCACTTTCAATGTTTTCCAGGATGTCAGAACAAATCATTCTTCGGCGTTCCTTCTGTTCAATTGTGAGACACTTTGGAACCATTTTTGAACACACTTTGTTCATGTTGAAACTTTCATGAAGAATCTGCCTAACACTTTCCTTGTCAACTCCTGTTAACTCAGACACTGCTCTGATTGTTAAACGGCGATCTTGTCGAACAAGTTTACCGATTTTTTCAATGTTTGCATCAGTTTTTGCTGAGAATGGTCTGCCAGTGCGAGTGTCATCACTGGTGTCTTCGCGGCCATCTTTAAATCGTTTAAACCACTCAAACACTTGTGTTCGCGATAAACAATCATCGCCGTACACTTGTTGTAACATTACAAACGTTTCACTTGCAGATTTTTCTAGTTTGAAACAAAATTTGATGTTAACACGCTGTTCTTTCTGTACACTCAACATTTTCCGACGCACAGACAAAACCTCAACTACTTAAAACAGACGCCACGGGCAGACTGAGTGCAGGAGGCAGATGAAACTCGAGCAGTAGGCGGAGCGAGAGTCACGTGACAGGCCACGCGACTTTCAGCCTTATTGCATTCGTTTTATTGTTTCACCAGTACTAGTCCGGTTTTTTTCTAGCCACACCTCGTAACTGAAACTTGTGATGGCTTGTAGATAATCCGAAAGGAGTTGGTTGGTTGGTTGGTTTGGGGAAGGAGACCAGACAGCGTGGTCATCGGTCTCATCGGGTTAGGGAAGGATGGGGAAGGAAGTCGGCCGTGCCCTTTCAGAGGAACCATCCCGGCATTTGCCTGGAGTGATTTAGGGAAATCACGGAAAACCTAAATCAGGATGGCCGGACGCGGGATTGAACCGTCGCCCTCCCGAATACGAGTCCAGTGTCTAACCACTGCGCCACCTCGCTCGGTCCCGAAAGGAGTAATCAAATAAAATTACATTTGCGACCTTGAATATTAATATTTTTCTGAATAAACAGCTTTGACTATGTCAAATAATAAGATATTATTCACTGAAGCACCAAAGAAGCTGTTATAGGCATGTCTATTCAAATACAGAGATATGAAACAGGCAGAATACGACGCTGCGGTTTCCAACCCCTATATAAGACAACAAGTGTCTGGCGCAGTTATTAGATCGGTTATTGCTGCACGTTGGCAGGTTATCAAGATTTAACTGAGTTCGAACGTGGTGTTAGAGTCGGCGCACGAGCGATAGGACACAGCAGCTCCGAGGTAGCGATGAAATGGGGATTTTCCCGTACAATCATTTCACGAATGCACCATGAAGATCAGCACTCCCGTAAAACATCATATCTCCGACATCGCTGCGGCCGGAAAAAGATCCTGAAAGAACGGGACAAACGACGACTGAAGAGAATCGTTTAACGTGACAGGAGTGCAGCTCTTCCGCAAATTGCTGTATATTTCAGTGCTGGGCAATCAACAAGTGCAAGGGTGCCAAACATTCGACGAAACTCATCGATATTGACTTTCGGAGCTGAAGGCCTACTCGTGTATCCTTGATGACTGCATGACACAAAGCTTTACGTCTCTCCTGCGCCCGTCAATACTGACATTGGACTGTTGATGACTGGAAACATGTTGCCTGCTCGGACGAGTCTCATTTCGAATTGTATCGAGCGGATGGACGTGTACAGGTATGGAGACAACCTAATCCGTGAATGGGAACAGAGGACTGTTCAAGCTGGTGAAGGCTCTGTAATGGTGTGGGACATATGCAGTTGGAATGATATGGGACCCCTGATATTGAAACTTCTTTATTTAAATGTGTGTGTCTGTACTTAAATTGCTGAATGACTGAGAACATGAAACTTCTACGTTATTTGATTCTGGAACAGCTGAGTAAAACTGAACGTACTGAGCCTACTTCCTCTTTACTTTTTCTTATCATGGCAACACTGATCCACAATTTTCTAGCGCAACGCAGTCTGTCTGTTCAAAAAAATTACAACTTGATTTCAAATAATTAATTCAAAAGAATGGCCCTGACTAAAAAAAATTCTTAACAATGACCTATACATTTCATTAAGCACTTAACTCACAAAAATCTTCATTACGCGAACTACTACAATACATCGAGCATCAATACTGCCAACTAAATAAAAGATTCTAACTGCTGAAGCCACTAACTACCAATAGGCGTGTGGTTAGCAAAGGAAAGATTTTGTTGCAAACCAAATAATGTATTTTTTTTACCTTAATAATGTGACATCCAGTTCAAACACGAATATAAATCGTATTTGACATGCAGTACAAAGATATATAATCATGAATAATTTTTAATCTCAAGGTCGGGTACTTCCAGATTGTTAGCCTACGCCTAGCACTTCAGACCTCTACCCTCCATCAATGCTAACTTCTCACATTTAACATCCATCACTGCTGGCTGTTCACCTGTAACTGCCCAACACTACTTCCATCACTGCTGGCGACTAGCTTCCAACTGCCCAACAGTACTGGCGATTAACTTCCAACAACGAGTCCGACCAGCCACAGAGTCTCTTACAAAGAAAGCGCATCAGAAATCCAATCCATAACGCTACACAGCGCTGCCAACACAGAAGCAGTGTATTTCGACGGACTTGGGGAATTCCCGCAGGAGAATGCGACGCCCCACATGTCCAGAATTACTACAGAGTGGCTCTAGAAACACTCTTCCGAGTTTAAGCACTTCCGCTGGCCACCAAAGTCCCCAGACATGAACATTATTGAGCATATCTGAGATGCCTTGCAACGTGCTGTTCAGAAAAGGTCTCCACCCTCTCGTGCTAGACATTAGTCGAGTCCGTCTCACGTCGTGTTGCGGCACTTCTGCGTTCTCGCGGGGGCTCTACACGATATTAGGCAGGTGTACCAGTTTCTTTGGCTCTTCAGTGAATTAGTAATGCCATCATATGGCCTACTTCAAGGACGGTAGTGGCAACAGAGCTATTAGCACTAGTCGAGTTATCATCTTGAAGAACAGATTAAGGCTACAGTATTCAGTGCTTCAAATTCACCGATACTTACAACAAAAATTTTCGAAAAATGCGTCGTCTGCTTTAGTTAACCCATAGCTATGAGGAACAGATGAGGACTGCAATATTTAGGGATCAATATACGAATACTTACAATAACTGTTTTCAATTAAATGTGTTACGTCTGCTGGATTAAATATGTCTGGAAAGGTTACGTAAACTAGCAATAAATACAGCGGCAATATCATCTATTGGAAAACTATGTAAAAATTATAATTCTTTGAAGTACAATAAATAAAGAGAGAATAAGGTATATATGTAAAAAGCCTGTTTGGTCAGTTCTCGCAGGCCTCAAGTAGCAGGTGGGTTTTCCGTCACTGAATATGAAAGCTAGAAGTCGTTAAGAGGCACGTGTCTCTGAGGCAGTGTTGTTTCATACATGCTAGTGGTTCATAAATGTATGACACGAATACATCGAAGAAATACGGGGCATTGCAAAAAGATTATATCTTCTACACGAATGAAGACGGAAACGTGGAAGAATTTTACTTTACGCCTAGGGTTACAAGTTTCCATTTTCAAGAGAACATTCGATTTTACAACGGTAATTTTTTTACACGGAAACACAAACAGCCGTATGCTATTTTCAGAAATGTTGTTTCGGATAAAAGTTTTATCTCTCACAAATATGTCCTCCATTGGGCTCACATCAGACATTCAGACGATAGTCAAACTCTCGCCACATTTTATTACATAAAAAAGCGTAAGTTCAGAGACCTTGGATGCCAAGGGGACCTTAGATGCCAGTAGAGCAATGCGAGACCAGCACTCACCTACCGGTGCCTTCTTCGAATGCTTTCAAGTGTGGGACGTGAATTGCTGTGCCCCGACGAACGTCACGTCGCCCGGCCGGGGTGGCCGAGCGGTTCTAGGCGCTACAGTCTAGAACCGCGCGACCGCTACGATCGCAGGTTCGAATCCTGCCTCGAGCATGGATGTGTGTGATGTTCTTAGGTTAGTTAGTTTTAAGTAGGTCTAAGTTCTAGGGGACTGATGACCTCAGATGTTAAGTTCCATAGTGCTTAGACCCATTTGAAACATTTTGAACGTCACGCCGCGCGCAGTTGCAACTGATCTGCACGTGTAGAAACGGAGAAAGCGAAACTCCTTTTGTTGCTGCGTTACCGCCGTCTCCACTTCACGCACACTGGGCTACGAACGCGCTGCACCTACCGGTAACCACGTGGACCAACAGCTTGCAACTGCTGCCGAGCAAGCTTTAAGTTTTTACTCGCAACTAAAAATTCACCCCACTTTTGCCTCACCATTCATGTGGAAGATATACTCTTATGAAATCGGATGACTCTTTTAAATCATTCCGTATTTAATCTCAGTTAATCATACCAACTTAAGGGATTGAAGCATCCATTATTCAACAGCCATACGTGTGAACATTTACCTGTTTCCTTATTGTGAGCCTAAGGCGTAAAATAAAAGCAGATAGTTACTTACCTGAATAACAGTAGGGAGCAGTATAAAAACTATAACACGTCAGTTTTATGTAGACCATTAATATTAAAGGTTGGTTGGCACGACGTGGAGAACCACG
Source organism: Schistocerca nitens (assembly GCF_023898315.1). Classification (NCBI taxonomy): domain Eukaryota; kingdom Metazoa; phylum Arthropoda; class Insecta; order Orthoptera; family Acrididae; genus Schistocerca; species Schistocerca nitens. The sequence continues at coordinate 170,491,392 of NC_064619.1, forward strand.
CGCTATTCCCTGCATCAAAATTGAATTAAACAAGCAGTGCATTATATGCCTTTCAGTTCCCTTCAATACTCTCCCATTCTATGAAACTGTGTGTAACATATAAATTCCATGCTGTCTCACAAGACAAACGAAGATTACGTAAGAGGATTGCGTCTGACCATGATATGATTTGTAATATGAACTGTAATTCAAAATTTGGAAAGATGAGGCTGCCTTTTCAGTAGAAAGATTTCTTGATATTTTAAACATCTTGTGGCTGTGAGCTCAGCAAACGTGTATGCAATTATATACAATGTAATATTCAGGCAACCGGTTGCGCGCAATTTAATTTTATTTAAAAAACACATTAACCAGGCTTCAATAATTCTAAGACTATCTCCATCAGAATGGTGATTTCATGTAACTTTTACCATTCTGATGAAGACAGCCTTACAACTATCGAAACCTGGCTAATTTTTTTTTAAATAAAAATAAATTGCGCGCAACCAGTTGGCTGAATATTACACTTCATGCAAAGAAAAGATTTCTACTGAAACGTCCCCTTAGAAAAATTATACATGACTGTGTTTAAACTGACACACAATATTTTTTAGCGCAACGCAAGCTGACTTTCAATAATCCCTACAAAAGAATGGCCCTGACTAACATTAACCTATATCTTTCACAAATCACTTACCTCACAAAAATCTCCGTTACTCGAACTACAGCAATACAGCGAGCGCCACTACTGCCAGCTAAATAAAAGATTCAAACTACGGAAGGCACTAACTACTGATAGGCATAGTTAGCAAATGAAAGATTTTAATAGAGAACAAACAATGTATTTACCTTAATAGTCATAATATATATAGCAGTTCATGACATCCAGTCTTACAAATTTCAAAACTCCGCCATCTCTCTCCCCACATCCACCACTGCTGGCGGCTCACCTCCAATTGCGCAACGCTACGTGCTGTTAACATCCAGCTGCCGCTGCCCAACACTACAATGGCAGACAACAATGCAAACTAGCCACAGACTGCACACAGCACAGCCAGTGATTTTCATACAGAGCGCTACGTGGCGTTACCAATAAGAGAACATAAACAGTCTACTTACATAGCCCCCATGCTCCCCATAAAAAAGTTTACAAATTGTTTTGGGCAGTGGCCAATAATGATTTGATAAAATTTTTCATAATTACACTAACAAATATATCAAATGCACACACTTATTGATACAATGTTGGTCAAAAGCTAAAATTTTCCCACAGTCCATAAAGACAGTCCTGATCGTTCATCACAGTAAAATAGCAGCGTTTTTCTCAAAGTCTGAGCAGTAGAAGAAAATGCACATGGAAGTAGTGGATTTCCATGCAGTCTTGAAGAAGTAGTGTTGTCCTTCCAACGGAAAGACAGTGCTGACTCTTGACATGCAGACAGGTAATGGGCCACAACAGAGCAAACCCACAGAAGAGTCAGTCGAAATTTTGAAGAGTATTGGTAGGTAGGTCAACACAGAGCAGACCCACTGTAGTCCTGGTAGAGATTATGGTATTGGTGGGCCACCAGAGGTGCAGACCCACTCCAGTCCTTGTAGAAATAATGGTATTGATGGATCATCAAAGGTGTAGACCCACTGTAGTCCTTGTAGAGATGGCCAGCAGCCATCTGCTGCGACTGTGCAGGTGCACAATCACCATCGAAGAGTCTTGCAGACAATATATCAAGTCCATAACCACCACTTGTGCACTCACAATTTTTTTTTGAAATGTCCTTAGAACCAGCAATGCTGTTATCCAGTCCCTTGCTGAATTATCAACACACGTGCAAGCACTAACAGTCCCAACTTCTCTCATACTGTGCATATACTATGACCAACAGAAACGTGTGCAATGAAATGTAATTTACAAGTTACTTAATTTGATGAACTGGTGTCAATTACAATTTTATAACATAATAATACATTAACAAAGGTACAAAATACATCATTAAAAACATAATAATACAGATAACATTTGTAGTAATACAGGCTTTACAAAAGATAAGAAATAAACATATAAATCAATGTTACAGGAATTATGACATAAGTAAATATATAAAATAATGAGAATAGTTTTTGAAACATTAATTTCACATATGAGCATTGAAACAGAACAGAATTAATAATGTCTAAACATCTTTACAAAGTAAATAACATATTATTAATGCAAATTATATTTGAGGATAACAGTATTCCTCATCATAATGAATGTGGCGTAGTATTAGAAGAGAAAAAATTTTATGAAACAGTACACAGAGACAGGAAGAAAACAAATACACAAGGGTAGACAAACACATAGTGGGATAACACAAAAGGAAAGGACAGGGTTTGTTTTCAGTGTAACATTTGGTACTGCAGTATTTTGCAAACAAAACTTTCTTTACTTCTTGGAGATCTCCCTTCATTCATCATTATTCCCAAAAAGTCGTATCTATACCTCCTTCCTGTATTCTATTCATATTTCTTTCAAAATAATTATTTCTCATTGTATAATACTTATTTTGGCCAAAATCTTTTTCATATAACTTCTCAATGCATTCTTTCCCTATTCTCCATAATCAGTTTCTTATATAGTCTACCCCTCTTAAGCTAACTTAGATCTACTGAACTCAGATGCTAAACTAAGGGACGAGGCAATGCAGCAGCACAAAACAATTAACGCAAACAGCAATGAAAAAAAATGCAGATTTGCGAAGCAAGCAGCATTATAGAAATTAGCAAAGCAATTGCAATATTACAACTAATATAAGGCAATGTGCAGCAAACAAGAAAAATAAATCAGTAGTAACCTGGCATAGAAGAGTAACACAAATTAAAATTCAGTAGCACTATGCCAGGCAAACAGCAGCAGCAAATGCAATAACTTATATCTAAACATGACAAAGCAGCAGAAAAAATATGACAGTAAAAATGGCCATGTTTAATACCTATGTCACATCTTAACACTAGGGTGATGCATCACCTTAACTTACACTACTAAATAAGTTACCCAGTCATTGACAAAAATTATGTATGCAATTCCTGTGAAGGGAAATGACTTTTTGTGCTCCCTCGTTTTTTTTAAGTAGATTATATAGTTATTATGTACTGGATCTGTAGGCATAAAATATTTATATTAGTACATCTATAAAATTTTATTTTAACCAATGCTGCAGTGCAGCTAGAAACTAGATATTAAATAAAATGAGCAATCTCTAAACTGCAGAGACAATAGATGTAAAATGTTTCTCATCGTTTCATTAGGCATTTTAGTAAATATCATAAATTAAGAGCTCCACAGTGTAATCATATGTTTTCAAGTTTGAGCGTGTCGTATTTGCGATGCTATCGACAAAGAAATGTCAATAGCGAGGATAATAGCCTTTTTTTTCTCTCCACCTAATGGCTTTCCCTTGTCAGACGACTATCTGTCAGCTGGGCGCCCAAAATGCATTACGTCAAGGTCACTTACCTTTCTCACTGAAATATTTACGACAGTAGTTTCTGCTACAGTGGCAGTCTCATATAAAGAAATTCCACAGGTTGAGAATTTGCGTTACGAATGTGTAGAAAATAAAATACTATAAATATAACAGTGTCCAAAAAATTTTCGCCAGCATAGTGATACATTCACGCATTTACATACATTTCATAACTCTTAAAGTACGATTCTTGGTTTCCAACAACCTTTTTCACAAACCAGAGTCCCTAACCACTACTCATTATTCCTTACCTTATTACACATATACATATTCGTCGACACTTCCTCAATATTTCATCATAATAAACATTCCTCAACAACATAATACACATTGTTGTCGTAATAATAACATCATAACACCTCAGTCAAATCTCAAAAACGTCGTAGCTTTCTGCAATAATTTCAAACCCTAAAAAATATTCTCTGCTCATTTCAATAGTGTCATCTACCTCAAACGTACCTTAAAAATCATAATGTCATACCAAATACATCATTCAAAGCTCTCATAGAATCAATGGTTCCGAAAAAAATATGAACAGTTCACAAAGTACAGACAAAATACAATTTCGTAAGTGTGAAGTTATCCAACTGTGTAATTACGCAAACATCTGTCACTGACGTAGTACAAAAAATGTTTCTTTCTCTGTTAAATGATCAGATAGCTGTGTAATTTATGTGTTAGAGAAATATGGTACCGATGTGTAAAGTTGTATAAGCAAATACCATATTAGCTAGGGCTCCTTGTGCTTGCCACACACATGGTACACAAAGTAAGCGTGTACCCCCCTGAGGATTAATGTAATTATACCCTCAGGTGTTACAGATTACAGCAATGGAATGAAATGTATCACGGAAAACTTTCTTTGTAATTCAAAAATCTTTAAAAATAAATGATTTAAGAACAAAATTAATCACTCAAATACGTGTCCTGTAGCGCTAAACTGTGCTCTTGTTGTAGGATAATCTCTGTGGAAGTGTTGTAGTTATCGTCCTCTGAAAGCTAAGTTCCACAAAAGTCAATGTACTTACCTCATGATAAACAAAAGTGAAATGCTTTGCGTATAGATATCGTAGTTATTACGTACACTACCGTGATCAAGAAAGTACTATACTGTAACGTATTTTTGTGCTATGAAAAAAGGCTGTCACATTGTAGCTATACTGCAAAAGTTACTACTAAAACATGTTTTACTTTCCAGAATAATACATAAAACTGTGCAGATATAAAACAGAAACACCGCAAGAGCAACATTGTAAATTGTCACTCATTAGTAGCGTCGCGATAAAATCGTGTACCTGTCACATAAACTAACGACTGTGTCATCTGGTATCTCACAGAAAGTACTTTAAATCCAGAATGTATTTTCAAGTAAACCAAAATGTTGCATTAAAATCTCATTAGCAGTACCAGTATATGTTCTAAGTTTGTAAGTCTTATAGTCGTTACGTAAACGTGCAACTAACAAGCAAGAATGTACACACACAATAACACTGTGTCGTCTGTTCACCATAACAATGCATTCGTAATTTCTGTTTAAATATGTTCTCTTGGATCTTGACTGGATATTTAACTTCAAACATTGTTGCATGTTAACAGTTTCTTAAGTCTTACAAAGCATACTAGAAATGCGAAGTGAAAAATTTTATGGCAAAGACTAAGTTAAAAAGCAGATTATCTTTCAATAAACGGTTTTACATGAGAAATGTGGTGGAAACCTTTACTCTTCCTAGTACGAAGAGTTTCAACTTCAACGCAATTATCGTGCAGTATACGTCGGTAAAGAATACTGGAATTTTTCTGAAGGTTAGCGTCTATGTTATTTTTCGCTGAGCCAGCCGGCGCAGGTGGCTGCCTGCGGTGCGAGTCATTGTCTGTCTCTTTGTTGGCGCGCGTCGTTATTGGGATTAGGAGACCTAACTTCTACAAATTCACCTTGTCGAGAGGGCCCTGCTCTGTTTGAATCCCGCCAGTTCTGATGCAATTCAGGTCTGTCGTTACGATCATATCGTCTGTCGTCATGTCGGTCACGTGGTGAAGAATTTCTCCCTGAATCGTAACTGCGCGCTGACCTGTTGCGTCCGAAATTATTCTGTCTCCCTTGATAATAATAGTTCTGGTTACCATATTGTCTGATTCTATGATTGTCTCTGTGATAGTCACTACCGCGGAGAGGTGATCTTTCCCTGTAATTATTACTACTCTGCCAACGGTTGTCATATGGGTGGTATCTGTTTTGGTCACGATTTGTGCTGTGAGAATAGCCTTGTCGTGTCCATTTATTATTTCTGTCATCGCGGAATTGTGACAGATGTGACCTGTAATTGTTGTGCTCCTGTTTTCGCGTTCGGCGATTGTCAGTGTCAATTTCCAATTCTTGTAACAGTCCCTGAAAAGCTTCAATGTCATCTTTGCAACGTCCAGCCAAAATAATATGTCGTAAATGTTCAGGTAGTTTGATTAAGCAAATGCGGATGAGTTCTGAGGGGCTGTATGGGTTTGACAGGTACTGATTCTTGTGCAACATGTCTTCAAAATATTTCACAAGACTGGAAAATTCAGATTGTTCGAAACGTTTCATCATTATGATGCTATGTTTTACTCGGTCTTGTGTAGCTTGAGACCAATACGCTGAGAGGAAGGCATGGTAAAATTCTCCTTCACTGTGACAATCGTGAATGACCGATCGCATTCTTGCAGCTGGTTCATTATCCAAGTAGCCACAAATAAATTCTAACCTGTGCTCCAATGACCAGTTGGGAGGAAAACAATGAGAGAATTGATGAAGCCATGTTTCTGGATGAATGTCGTTGTCAGAATTCTTAAATGTTTTGAATTTACTTGTAGTAATGAACAGCTTATAGTCAAAATCATCGTGTCGGTGAGTCGCACATCGCTCATTGTTACTTCGTTTCGGCGGTTCCATCTCAAAATCCAATGCACCTAGCAAATTTCTTTCATAATTTCCGAAGTGTCCTGTGTTATTATTTTGTGGTTGTTCCGTATTTCTATGTCCCTCTTCCCGTACTGGAGCGAGAGTGTCCTCTGAAATATGTAATTCTTGTATTACTTGTGCCAAATGATCTTGTACTTCCCGGATTTCTCTTTTGTACTGTGTATTGATTTTATTTTGATTTTGTTTGAATTTTCTAATTTTTTCATACTCTTTAGTGTCCGTGAAGGCTACAGGTGTTGTGTCATTCAGATCATCATCTACCTTTGTAGATAAGTTAGTAAACTGATCTGAAAGTTCGGCTACTTTATCCGTTAGTGAAATTATTTCCTCTGTGTGTTTTTCTGAACCAAGTTTCAGAGTGTCCATTTGTGTTGAAATCGTATCTACTGTGTCCTTTAAGTTTTCTAGAGTTTTTGCAAGTTGCGTAACCGAATCGGTAGATGCAACTGAGTCAATTTTAGCTTGCAAGGTGTCGTGATTTTCTTGAACAATAGTTTGCAGTTCTTTTATGGCTGCTTCGTGATTCTGTAATGCATTTTCATGAAGCGAAAAAATAGGTTGGAAATGCTCACAAATTTGTGTTTTTACGTCATTACAGACTTTTTGACATTTCGATTCAATGTTATGTAACTCAGTAGTTAAATCTTCACGTGTTTGTTCAAGCGTGGTGTCTAACTTTTGAAGATTTTGTTCCTTAGTGTCTAACTTTTTAAGATTTTGTTCCACTATGTCTAACTTTTGAAAATTTTGTTCCATTGTGTCTAACTGTTGCTGTGTTTGTCTCTGGTGTTGTTCCATTGTGTCTAACTTTTGAAGATTTTGTTCCATTGTGTCTAACGTTTGAAGCCTTTGTCCCATTTGTTGCATTAACTGTAATAACAGTGCACTGGTGTCTGAAACATGTTCCTCAGTGCTTTTCGGCAATGAATTTGCACAGGCAACTTTCACATTTTGACAAGCAGAAAATGTGTCTTGACTTATTTGAGAAAACGGTGAAGACCCAAAACCGGAATCTAAAGTATTTGCGAAATTGTGTCCTGTCATTTCGGATTCCTGAGGCGAGCTATTGCCGACCGATCGATCGATAATGCTTCCCTGTTCACTAATTGTTTCACTGCCTACACCATTATTTGCAGCCCGCACCATTTCCCTATGCACAATTACCAAATTACTACTTTGAACATTAGTTAATTCATTACATGGTGGCGCTAACACACAGCTTTCGTCTTCAGTGTCATTTCTCAGTTTACTTTGGAGCCTAGTATTACGTTTTTCACACGCCATTATTGTCACAATATTTCACACAACAACACAGAAAAACACAATTTGAAGAGCAAAAATAAGAGAACACATTAACATAGCACTGAAAAAAATATCTAGTTAATTGCAAGCGCAGCTGCGAAATACTTGGTGCAAATTTACATGCGTGCCACACCTGTTTTACTGTACAACAATGAAAGACTGCAACTACAAAGGAGATTCTCTCTACAATTACGCACTAGCAGTAAACAAAATCTACACTAATTACACAAATTACAAGAAAAAATCAGAAGATTCCAGTGAGATATCCTCGGCTAAGGGTCGACATATGAAACGTCCCCTTAGAACAATTATACATGACTGTGTTTAAACTGACACACAATATTTTTTAGCGCAACGCAATCTGACTTTCAATAATCCCTACAAAGGAATGGCTCTGACTAACATTAACCTATACCTTTCACAAATCACTTACCTCACAAAAATCTTCGTTACTCGAACTACAGCAATACAGCGAGCGCCACTACTGCCAGCTAAATAAAAGATTCAAACTACGGAAGGCACTAACTACTGATAGGCATAGTTAGCAAATGAAAGATTTTAATAGAGAACAAACAATGTATTTACCTTAATAGTCATAATATATATAGCAGTTCGTGACATCCAGTCTTCCAAATTTCCAAACTCCGCCATCTCTCTCCCCACATCCACCACTGCTGGCGGTTCACCTCCAACTGCGCAACGCTACGTGCTGTTCACATCCAGCTGCCGCTGCCCAACACTACAATGGCAGACAACAATGCAAACTAGCCACAGACTGCACACAGCACAGCCAGTGATTTTCATACAGAGTGTTACGTGGCGTTACCAATAAGAGAACATAAACAGCCTACTTACACTACTAGAAAGCAATCACAATGAAAAACAATAACTTTAAAATACATTAAACCGCGCGATCCGAGTATAATGCATGAGTTTTTTTAATATAGTTATTACAAGGCTACGGCTTCCAGCTGCCGTATATGGCCATTTTGTCATACTGTCAGAATGAAGAGTTGTGATTAAACAAGTGTAAGGAGCTGCTGAGGAAATTATTATATGGTACGAATATGAAAGCACATAGAGATTGAAACCAGCTACCTTGTAATAATTGTAGCGATTTAGATGTATTTTAGAAAAAGTTATGGAAATGTGTAATGTACATGACAATTCTGTTGTTGTTGTTATTGTTGTGGTCTTCAGTTCAAAATGGTTCGGAGCACTATGCGACTTAACTTCTGAGGTCATCAGTCGCCTAGAACTTAGAACTGATTAAACCTAACTAACCTAAGGACATCATACACATCGTTCGGTTCCAGACTGTAGCACCTACAACCGCACGACCACTCCGGCCGGCGTGGTCTTCAGTCCAGAGACTGGTTTGATGCAGCTCTCCATGCTACTCTATCCTGTGCAAGCTTCTTATCTCCAAGTACCTACCGCAACCTACATTCTTCTGAATCTGTTAAGTGAATTCATCTCTGGGTCTCCCTCTACGAGTTATACCCTCCAAGCTGCCCTCCACTACTAAATTTATGATTCCTTGATGCCTCAGAAAGTGTCCTACCAACCAACTCATTCTTCTAGTCAAGTTGTGCCATAAATTCCTCTTCTCCCCAATTCCGTTCGGTAACTCCTGATTCGTTACGTGATCTAATCTTCAGCATTCTTCTGTAACACCACATTTCGAAAGCTTCTATTCTCTTCTTGTCTAAAATATTTATCATCCATGTTTCACTTCCATACATGGCTACACTCCACACAAATACTTCCAGAAAAGACTTCCTGACACTTAAATCTATACTCGATGTTAACAAATTTCTCTTCTTCAGAAACGCTTTCCTTGGCATTACCAGTCTACATTTTATATCCTCTCTACTTCGTCCATCATCAGTTACTTTGCTTCCCAAACAGCAAAACTCGTTTACTACTTTAAGTGTTTCATTTCCTAATCTAATTCCCTCCACATCAACTGATTTAACCATTAACCTCGTTTTGCTTTTGTTGATGTTCATCTTATATTCTCCTTTCAAGACAGTGTCCATTCCGTTCAACTGCTCTTCCAGGTCCTTTGCTGTCTCTAACAGAATTACAATGTCATCAGCAAACCCGAAAGTTATTATTTCTTCTCCTTGGATTTTAATTCCTACTCCAAATTTTTCTTTTGTTTCCTTCACAGCTTGCTCAATATATAGATTGAATTCTTTCATAACCTTTTCAAATAAACTAATTTTCAAACTTCCTGGCAGATTAAAACTGTGTGCCCGACCGAGACCCGAACTCGGGACCTTTGCCTTTCGCGGGCAAGTGCACTTGCCCGCGAAAGGCAAAGGTCCCGAGTTCGAGTCTCGGTCGGGCACACAGTTTTAATCTGCCAGGAAGTTTCATATCAGCGCACACTCCGCTGCAGAGTGAAAATCTCATTCTGGAAACTAATTTTCAGTTTGAGGTAAATTTAAAGAAAAATGTGACACACACAAATCAGAAATAAATACATGAAACAAATATAGCCCTACTCATTTATTATCAAAATACTGTATACTAGTTGGACATTTACACACGTTATTAGAGACGCAGTTCCACCAGAGCTCTACATCCGAGGAAAATAACCATGTAATAGCCTTTGGAGGGCCTTTCATGAAGTCGTTTCTTGAAATCGTCTTATTGGTAATTCACTAATAATGTGTATAGGATAAACAAAATTCTTTCTCCTTATTTCCAACCTATCGCAACCAAATAACATGAAGAACTAAATTTTTAGTTAACGCCATTCTGATTGTATTACGTCGCCTCTATGAGAAATAAATTAATGTGAATAAAAACTGTTGACTGAATATTGATTTTCCCTACTCAGATTAAATGTTAACATCTCCCAGTATTAATATATGTACACACCCATGACGGAAGTGGTTTGGGAATTGTCTTATTGGTTAAATTGTATTTGCAAGTTCATAGTCCGACATTGTCTCAGCGGCAATGATGGATCTTCTTATGTTTTCACATGCAAACAGACATGCTCTGACCAGACTCGACCACAATCGAGAGGAAAGCATACACTATCTGATCCAGACAACTGTTAGCGGGCATTAATAAGGGCTGTGTCCAACCTTTGCCTTCACGATGGCTTAAAATCTGCTGGGGACACTTTCGATGAAGTGTGTGAATGTCTGTGGCGTAAATACAGGGAATTCTCACTCAAAAGTGGAAACCAGAAAGTCTGAACGTTGGGATCTGGACCGAAATCGACGTTCTAATTCATCCCAGAAGTGCTGCATTGGGCTCTGGTCGGGATTTTGGGCAGGCCAGTCCATTTCAAGAAAGTTGCTGTCCACAATCCTCTGCCTCACAGGTGCTGCTTTGGAACACGGCTTACTGTCATGCTATTACAGTCATCTTCTCCGAACTGTTACTCTGCTACACCCAGTACACAGCCCAAATTTTAAGCTTCGTTTTCAATAAATCGTTGAATCAGGACAATAGTAGAAACCGTCATTGGACCATCGGACGGACTCCCTTATGGACGACATAGCAATAAGCATCCCTGGCGTAGAGAAACAACTGAAAGATTTGAAAGAAAATAAGTCCAGATGAAATCCCAATTCAATTTTGCAATGAGTACTCTACTGCATTGGCTCCTTACTAGCTTGCATTTATCGCGAAGCTCTCGCCCAGCACGAAGTCACAATCGACTGGAAAAAAGCGCTGGTGACTTCTGTGCGTAAGAAGGATAAAAGAACGGACTCGCAAAATTGCAGACCACTATCCTTAACTTCGGTTTGCTGCAGATTCCTTGAACATATTCTCAGAATATAATAAACTTTCTTGAGACTGGTAAGTTTATGTCCACGAAGCAGCATGGTGTTGGAAAGTATCGTTCGTGCCAAACTCAGCTGGCCCTTTTCTCGCATGATATGCTGCGAACTATGGATGAAGGTTAATAGGCAGATTCCATATTTCTAGGTTTCCGAAAAGCGTTTGACGTGATGCCCCATTGCAGGCTGTTAACGAAGGTACGAGCTCATGGAATAAGTTCACAGATATGTGAGTGGGTCGAAGTCTTCTTCAGTAATAGAACGCAGCATGTTGCCCTCGGCGGCGAGTGTTCATCAGAGACAAAGATATTGTCAGAAGCGCCCTAGAGAAGTGTGATAGGACCAATTTTGCTCTCTGTATACTCGCACATAAATGTTTTGGCGGACGGGGTGGGCAGCAGTCTCAGGTTGTTTGCTGATGATGCTGGGGTGCACGGTAAGGCGTCGAAGTTGAGTGACTGTAGGAAGAGGCAAGATGACAGACAAAATCTCTGGTTGGTGTGATGAGTACAGTTAGCTCTAAATGTGGGAAAATGTAAGTTAACGCTGATGAGTAGGAAAAACAAACCCATAATATTCGGGTACAGCATTAATAGTGTCCTAAATGACACAGCCAAGTCGTTTAATTTGTAAGACGTGTATATTTCTATTGTCTATTGTCAAACCACAATTTATGAAAGATGTTTATATTTTATTAATAGGATTAAGTAGGAATAATTAATATTTGTCATGTTGGAAATAATTGTGGTAGCAGGGAATATCTGCACCAAAGTATTATTAGCAAGAGAGACCGCACATTGATATCATTTTTAAAAGGGCGGGAGAGACAGCGTATGGATACATTTTAAGAAAAGAGCGGGAAATACCGCGCATTGATACATTTTGTAATGGTAGCAGGGATTGTCTGCACCAGAAAGCATTGTTGGCAGGAGAGACCGCACTTTAGCGTTCGTAGGAAGTCAGTAGTAAGCGAGAAGTGAAGAGAGTCGGTAGAAGGTCTGAAGCGAGAGGTTGAGAGGAGCGGTGTGCCTGCCAGCCACCAGCTATGATTTACAAGAGATTATAAACGGATGTACAGAGACATCAGCTAACTATTATCATAAGAGGAAATAATAGTATTGAAATTTTTTTTATTTTTTTTTTTCAGGAACTCAAGACTATTGAAGCGCAATGCTAGTTGTAAGATTATTGTAAAAAGAAAGTTCCATTTGAACGTTTGTAAAATCATTTAATTCAGAATATAATTAATTTTAGCCAGCAATGTTGCATTACTGATTATAATTCATCCCAAAAACCATTAACGTAAAACTTTGCAAAATTTTATTGTTGTCAAGAAAAAGTTTAACTATGAATTACGTAACGTCGGTCAAATTAATTAAAGAATAACGTCAGCTTTGCTATTAAAGAATAACGTCAGCTTTGGTAATAAATACAGCCATTTATTATGATAGCCCACCAACAGCTAATAAAGTATAGTATAACAGAGTAAGTATATTCATGTCGCAGTTCGATGTAGCAGTCAGATGGCGATCCAGTAACAGTAAAAAAAGATAAGGAACAGTTTTGGGTTATTGCAGATAACGACTGAGGGCCACAATGACGACACATTCTATGTTTCGTCGAAATAATTAGAGAATCACTTTTAATAAGCAGCAATTAAATTTGTATGCGAAGATTGAGAAAGAGAATTAATTTCAGAGGGAAGATTTCATTTGTTATTATTAAGCAAGAGGTAGACATTCAAAGGGAAGGTTTAATAGGTTATTGTAAAAGGGAAGGTTGCGCAACAAAAGAGATATAGAGGAGAGAGGAAGGTTTCAAAGTATCTAGGCCTAACGTTGCAAAGAGATATGAAATGGAACGAGGATGTGAGGATTGTGGTAGGGAAAACGAATGGTAGACTTCGGTTAATTGGGAGAGTTCGAGGTAAGCGTGGTTCATATGTAAAGGAGACCGCATATAGGACGCTGGTGCGATCTGTTCTTTACTACTGCCCGAATGTTTGGAATCCGTACAAGGTCAGGTTGAAGGAAGACATCGAATGAGTTACGAAGTGGGATGTTAGGTTTGTAACCGGTAGGTTCGAAAAACACGTAAGCGTTAAGAGATGCCTCGGGAACTGAAATGGGAATGAGGCTTTCTTTTCGAGGAACATTTTTGAGAAAATTTAGAGAGCCAGCATTTGAAGTTCACTGCCTAACGATTCTACTACCGCCAACATACATCGCGCATTAGACCACAAAAGATAAGATACTAGAAATTATGGCTTACACGGAGTCGTATAGATAGTCGTTTTTCCCTCGCTCTATTTGCAAGTGAAACAGGAAAGGAAATAACTAGTAGTGGTAGAGGGTACCCTCCGCCACGCACCATACTGTGACTTGCGGAGTATCTATATAGACGTAGATTTGTATACTTAGTGTTTTCTAAAACGCAATAAGGGGATTGCACCCTAAGCACGAGGAACATCACCATACTATAACACCACCTCTTCTATACTTCACTGTTGGCGCTATACATGATGGCAGGTAACATTCTCCAGGTTTTCTCCAAATCCAAACCCTTTCATCGGATTGCCACAGGGTACAGTGTCATTCATCACTCCTAATCACACGATTCCAGTCATACACTGTGGCGTTCGCCTTTTCGCCGCCTTGAGTGTAGCTGAGAATTGACTATAGTAGGAAGTGAGACATCTCATCGGCAACGAGGTTATTCGAGACCGTATTGATTACAGAAAAATGTGACTTATGAGGAGCTGCTCGACCTTTGCACCACATACTTCCTCTCCCAGCACAGTCTGAACTGGTGGCAGCAATCTGGAACTCACGTGTGATGATTTCATGCGACTTTTTACAATCACCCTCAGCAACGCTCGGCAGCCCCTGTCCATAAGCGCATGACGGCTGTTTGGTTTAGCTGTGACTGTTCCTCCTCGTTTCCGGAAATTTCGGAAATTTGTGGTAAGGTCTTATAGGACAGAACTGATGAGGTCATCGGTCCCTAAGCTTACGCACCACTAAATCTAATTTAAACTAACTTACGCTAACGACAACACACACGCCCATGCCCGAGGGAGGACTCGAATCTCCGATGGGGGGAGCCACCCGGACCGTGACAAGACGCCTCAGACTGCACGGCTACTCCGCGCGGCTCCGCGTTTCCACTTCACAGTCACATCGCCAACAGTGGACTCGGGAGGGGTTGAAATACTCCGATGGATCTGTTACTGAGGTGGAATCCAGTGACTAGACCAGTCCACATTCGGAATTACTGGGCTCTCCTGACAGACACATTCCGGGTTACTGCCTCGCTACTGACAAGATGTCTCGGCTCCTTTTACACTGGCGTAACCGCCTCTTGTGATAACTAGTGCTGAATTCAGTATTCCATAGCGGAGTATGGGTATTTTTAATCAGATCTGTACACCTAACGTGATCAATTTTGTACATGTTGCGCACATTTATGATATCAATTTTGTAATGGTTAATACTGTGATGTGATTCATTGTTAGATGCTAATTGGAGTGAGAGCAGATATGTTATTTTACAGTATTTAACGTTTTAATAAAATTACATAAAAATGTAGGTTTTTACGGAAACTGACAAGCAACTTTCCGTATGTTCCATAGATATATATTTGGTTGGTTGTTAGTCAACCATCATCCATTTATTATTCTGCAACATTGTGATCACGATTATTAGAATCTGCAATATATAATTGTACAAGGACTATTCACATAGAAACCTTAAAAATGCTAAAATATTTTTAATTTTTAATTGTAACAATGAACAAAAAAAATTAAATGTCATTTTGTCCTAGTCTCCCAGACGTTGAATGCACGTATTTCTCCACTTTGGAAGTGCTTCGATACCTCAGTCAAAGAATTCTTTTGGTCATGTGTTTGGCCAGCCATGCATTGTGGTTGTCACCTCTTCATCATTTCTGAAATGTCTGCCTCACATTGCTTCTTTGGGTGCAGTGAACAGATGAAAGTTACTAGCAGCGAGGTCTGGTGAATAAGGAGGATGTATCATACATTCAGATTTAATTTCCTGAATAGTCTCAACTGTCCTACAGGTTGTATGCAGTTGGGCATTTTCATGCTGTTGCAATTATCGTGAAATCACAACTCCTCATCGTTTACTCTTGACTGCAAGGTGAAGCTGATTTTTCAGCGCATCAGAATAAGAAATACTGTTTATCATCACTCACTTATCCATGTATGCCCCACAATTACTCCATTGGCACCCAAAAAGACACTGTGCATGACTTTTCCAGCAAAGGTTAAGTGGGGAATTTTTTTTTAGTTTCGGCGATGAGCTGTGGCACCATTCCTTGCTTGAACTTTTCGTTTATGTTTGGTGATAGTGGACCCAAGTCTCATTGTCTGTAACATTTTTCCCAGAAAAGCATCGTCTTCGACATGGAAATGATGTAGAAGTTCTTCACAGGCACCGACGTGACGATCTTTCAATTTGGCAGTCAACTGACGTGGCACTCATCTTGCAGACAACTTGAATGTGCAAAAAATATTCTGTGTTGAACCAATGCTAATTTCAGACTTGTTGCTATTTCGTTCAAAGTTACAAATCTGTTCTCCTTTACTAGCTCCTAGACTAAAAAAATGTTTTCATCTGTCACTACACAGTGAGCCTGCCTTGGTCTTGGGGCATACTCCACAGAAGTTACACCACTTTTAAACTTCCTCCGCCACTCTTGCACTGCCTGAAATGACAGAAACGAATCACTGTACTATTCTATCTTTCCGCGATGAATTTCGGTTGGTTTGTCACCTTCGCTACACAAAAAACACTTGACACATGGCTGATCAATCGCTATGGATGTTAACAGTGGGGCAGCCATCTTGTTGTGGACGCTGCTGCCTTCTCTTGCGGTGGAGCATCATTCCCCATACCTGTCGGTCACTTCCTGAATCTCAACGAACACTGCTGCCTCCTACCAATCCCATCACACAACTTTTCGAAATTTTATGGAACTTTTAAGGTTTTCATTTGAATCACCCTCACATCAGTCAGTTAGGAGTCTCATGGGAACCCATGTCGATGGACGAACTGAACGCATGCACGTGTTTAAACTATTCTGACGCGAAAATAATCTAAAATGAAATCATATTTATCAAAAGAATGTGGAAACAAGGACTCGTAAAATTTTTAATGTTTCCTCTGACTGTGAAGCATTAGGAATCTCTGTCTATATACAGTTCGAAACATAAGTTCCACACGGCGAACATTTCGGAAATTTTGTTACTTAAGTTAGTAAGTGAAGTCAGTTAATTAGATAGCTACGCGAAATAAAAATAATCGCTGACAAAAGCGTGCAACAATCTTCTCTAAAAAGCCAGAATTCATTGTATTTTTTTAAAATCAAATGTAATTGCTCTGTTAACGAAGTACAAATATTTTCATTAAATAATCATCAATGCATTGTGTACCCATACTCACGTTTTGACGTCGTTCGCAACTAACAAGGGGAGCACATAACTAATGGGTCACGGCTTTTGCTCATCTTTCCCACGGCTGCAGTACATACTTGCAATTAGATGTATTGCCCTTGTATGATCCATTTCTCAAGAATATTCGAGAAATCTAAGTTCAAAGATTTGCGAGCGTGTTGAAAACCATACGAGAGAGCGAGCCGTCGAGCGTCGACGTTAGTACAACTTCATTTGAGTGTCGTCATTTGTTTTGTTAATCTTCTGCAAACATTTGTGTCGCTACAGCTAATCATTTTTCTTTGGTAAGGTACTGAGTACTCGATTCTCTGGAGGGTTATTGACCATTTCTTACATTTAGTGTCTAAACATCACTGAAGTAACATATGGGTTTCTCTGAACATCAAGTCAAAAAAACTGTAATTTCTTCCCCATTTCTGTTGTTTTTTTCTTTTCATACGTGCCTGATGACAACTTCAGGACGCGAAACTGGTTGTACTAATAAAGGATTATTCAACAGCTGCTGCAATTTTACGAATATATAATAACAATGATAATAACAGTGGTACATTCGTGAGGAGGTGTTATCCATGTACAATAATGAAACAAACATTTATTTATCGATACGTTCATGCGCATATTTAAAAGACTCACAGGTGAGTAATTACAGTTATAATTTTTCGTCGTCATTGAAATGCACATTATCTCCAGCCAGTCATCACGCAGTATTAAAAATCCAAGATGACGGAAAGATTACAACTGTACTAGCGGAAAATTAAAATCCCCCTGCACTCCCTGTATCTCCAACCAACCACAGCGCAGTGTTCCTCATCTAAAACCAGTCACAGCGCAGTATTAAACATCTAAGGTGTTGGAAACAAATCAGTTGTCCTATAAACTTCACAGCCCCTCTTCCCTCCTCTTTCCAGTGCAGTATTAAAATCCAATTGAGGGAAATAGACCAACTGTGTGCTTTATACTCCCCTCTTCCCTTTCCTCTTTTTCCAGTCAACCAACCTGAGTGTATGTTAGAAAATGGAGCCACATATGCTGTCCAAATTATGTACCCTCAACTTGAAAAGCTTGTTATTTCCTTGAAAGTCAAAGATACGCATTATTTCAACCATAAAAATATATTATGTTACATTATTTACGTACACATACATATATCTGTCACGTGATATTACACTGATCTCAGTGTCAAAGCTATGCACGTATACAGTATAGCTCTGGCTTAATACTGAAATGACTCCAAGGTCGAAGATAAGCATAATATACATCCATACACACATATGTCTCTATATAATATGTCAGTACTGAT